>NC_043710.1:77460231-77476681 GCF_006229205.1 Suricata suricatta | reverse complement strand
ATTTTTCAGAATAACAGCTCATTTTATTTAAGCAAGGACGATTATGAAACTTGTTTTAATAAACTCTTTGAAGTGAATTTAGCATTCATGTAAAGTGTAAGTCTTGACAGGCACACAGACACAATTCGTCTATCTTCTGTAGATAATGAAACTCAGAAATGACGTTACGCTAATCAAAATAGAGCTACATTAAAGCTATAGTCATCATCTGTGGTGATTATAAAGTGTGATAAATGACAGTTAAGCAAATTATGTATCTTGAAGTTGGCACACAATAACTATGAAATCAATTACCTCATTATAGGGTTCAAAATGATACCAACTACTGTGCTAAAGGCCTAATCCAAAGGTTATTATTTAAAAGAGATACAATTACTACATTCTTTTAATATCAATGGATGCACATCATGATGAAATCACATCACTTTCAAAACCACAGAACCATTTGAACTTGAAGAAATGATCACAGTTGACTTGTAATTGGCTAGATTTCAGTAGTTTCCTAAATGGTTGTCTCCAGAAATGCTTTAATGACAATATAATTTTGTAAAAACAAAACAAAACAAAACAAAAGTGCATATATATAGCAAACAATTTGCTCTCATATATTCCACCAGCTAAAAACCTATAATCATTTGGCTCATGGATGTTTTTGCTTACGCTTGGGTATCGGTATGAAAATATACAAAGAAAGCAGACTTTTTCATTTAACCCAGTAAGCATAGATATTTGAAGCATACTGATGACAAAACACAGTGAATACACTAAAGTGAAGAGGAGAATAAAGGGTCTAGAAAATGTAGAATTAACTGGGGAGAGGATAGGTTGCCCCTGCGTGGCTCAGTTAATTAACTGACTCTTAATTTCAGCTCATGTCATGATTTCAGGGTTCATGAGTTTGAGCCCTGCACTGGGCCTGTGTTGACAGCCGGGAACCTGCTTGGGATTCTTTCTCTCCTTCTCTCTCTGCCCTTCCCTCTCTTTTTTATTGTCTCTCTCAAAATATATAAATAAAAGGAAAACAAGAAAAGAGTATCAAAATACATCTTCTCCTTCTCTTCTTCCTTCTCCCTTTCTTTCTTCTCCTTTTTTCCTCTCTTTTTCTGTCCCCCTCCTCTCTCTTCTCCTTGATCCATTTCTCCTTCTATTTCCTTTTTCACATTTATAATTAATATTAGTGTTATATTTCACTTTATATGTTGAAGATATGTGAGTTAGTGGTATTAAAATAGTTGGTAAAATGATTTTCTGCTGCATCACAAAGCTTTAATTTTATTACTTTATAGTGAGTATACATTGCCAAAGTACAGAGAAACACATAATGATATAACCTATTCACCACAACTCTTTCAGAGTAAGTTTAAATTCCTCAGAGTAATTTTTGGACATTGAGTTTAAGAATAGCTCTATTTTGGGGCGCCTGGGTGGCTCAGTCGGTTAAGCCTCCGGCTTCGGCCAAGGTCAGATCTCACGTTCGTGGGTTCGAGCCCCGCGTAGGGCTCTGTGCTGACGGCTAGCTCAGAGCCTGGAGCCTGCTTCTGGTTCTGCGTCTCCTTCTCTCTCTGCCCCTCCCCCTCTCATGCTCTGTCTCTCTCTGTATTAAAAATAAATAAAACATTAAAAAATATTTCAAATAAAGAATAGCTCTATTTTATTTTTTATTTTAAAAAATTTAATGTTTATTTATGATTGAGAGACAGAGCATGAACATGGACGGGGCAGAGAGAGGGGAAGAGCCAGAATCTGAAGGAGGCTCCAGGCCCTCAACTGTCAGCACAGAGCCCGACATGCGGCTCAGACTCACAACCCACGAAATCATGACCTGAGCCGAAGTCAGAGGCTCAATCGACTGAGCTACCCTGGCGCCCCAGAATAGCTGTATTTTAATGTGTTGGTCTTTCATAGTCACATTTAATCCCCTTGCAGTGGGAAATATTAATTGGAGAGTATAATTTGGATAAGCAATATCTCCAAGGATGGGAGTTTCTCAACTTAACTGAAAGATGTTGGTTTTTGTGAAGAATGAGAGAAAAGGGCATTTGAGTAATTAGGAGACAGTCTTATAAGTAGATTTTAATGTAGAAGGCAATATTTTTCCTGGATAAAAGCGAACCTATTTTTTTTTATTTTTTTAAATGTTTTATTTATTTTTGATACAGAGAGAGACAGAGCATGAGAGGGGGAGGGTCAGAGAGAGAGGGAGACACAGACCCAGAAGCAGGCTCCAGGCTCTGAGCTAGCCGTTAGCACAGAGCCCTACGCGGGGCTCGAACCCACGAACTTGAGATCTGACCTGAGCCGAAGTCGGAGGCTTAGCCAACTGAGCCACCCAGGCGCCCCCGAACCTATTTTTTTTACACTTTCTAAACATTCTTTAAAAACCTCATTGAGTCCACTTATATCTCCTCTGCTCACAGTGTCTAGAAATACAAATAGAATATTATTTTATCTTTAAAAAAGTACAATGCATTCCTTGAGTGCATAAAATAGAATAAAATATAAATGGCAACAAATTCAATCATCTCAGTGTTCTGCTTACAATATCCGTAGTTTTTACATAGTGTTCGTTCTAGTTTCCAAAGTCAGCTGGTTACTAGTCTGTGTCACATGACAACCTTTTAAATATTTAAAGACAGTGATCATGCCTTCCCAGAGCTTCTTCTCCTTCTGGAAAATACATAAATTCTTTTAAAATTTGAAAATTTTATATAAGGAGATGTCTTTGATATATTCTGAATTCAGAAACTAACTTTAAATTAGGTTTTAGAAAATTATTAAAATATAATTTTTTAAGATTTTCAATATTTTATAATGTGGTTTCTTTTAAAATAGTCCAGGGGTCCCTGGATGGCTCAGTCAATTGAATGTCCAACTTCAGCTCAGGTCATAATCACGTGGTTCATGGGTTTGGGCCCCCTGTTAGGCTCTGTGCTGACAGCTCAGAACCTGGAGTCTGCTTCGAATTCTGTGTCTCCCTCTCTTTTTGCCCTTCCCCACTCATGTTCTTTCTGTCTATGTCTCTCTCTGTCTCTCAAAAATAAATTAACATTAAAAGTATTAATAGTCCAAAAGAAGTCCCACATTTAATTTTAGAGAATTTAGTATGAATCTTTTCATATATCATAGTAAAAATTTTATATTTTATCTGAAAGGTTTTATTATTTTGTTTGCTTGAACATATGAATCCAGATGTGCTGTGGAGTAATTTTTGTTTTTATGGATTGTTTTATTCAGATTTAGGCTCTTGCAGCAGAGATTTATAAATATTAGACTTATTTTGTTATTATGTTTGATATTATTTGTTGACTTAAGATTTAAGGATTCTGAAAGCATTGATAGGCTTTCAAATCTGAAGTGTTTCCAGAGGACTAGATCAATTTAAATACATTTTAAACTTTAGGTTTTTTACAGCACCCTGAGGTAGACTAATAAATATGTCACTTAAATTCTCTTCATTTACCCTGGAAATATAAGGCAAATCTCAGGTGAATAGTACCCCTATAAATTCTTAAATTCATAATACTGCTGAAGCAAACCTTACCTCACTCCCAGCAATTCTATTTCTGTAGGTTTCCTCCCTTAGCAATGCAGCACAATTAAGTTAGAAGTGACAGAACAAGGATCGTGAGTAGTAGTGCCAGATAGTTGGGTTTGGAAAAAGTTGTATATGCTACACAGATTTAGGAGACCATAACTGAAATAGAGTAAGAATCTCCTTCCTCTTTTTTATAACAGAAGATCTTACTACATCTGCTCCCCTCAGAGAGTAGTAATAGAAGATGGGAAGGAGTAGTGATCATACTAAAGGTAATCGGAAGTTATATGGAATAATATTAAGATTGTAGTGCCCTATTTTCTCTGCTTTTCATATAGTTCTTAGATCACCATGAGCCCCTGCTGTCCATCCTACAGCAGTCTATCATTCAAGAGGATTACTGACATTTCCTAAATTCTAGCTTTCTACTATACTATAATACTAAGTGAACTTTAATTCTTTGTAACCTTTTTCTTTACCTTCAGTACACATCCTTCAGTACTCCATTCTCTGCTTATTTAAATCTTCCAGATCTAGTAACTGAGCCTTTCTTTATTGAATTTTCCTCTTGAAGTTAATGGTTCCCTAACTTGGTAGGCATCAAAACAAGGGCAGGTGTGCAAATATGAGGCACTGAGTCCTTCTTCTTGGCATCCCATAAGCTCTCCACTGTTCCCAGCTAATGCTTGGTTGATGGGAAGAGTGGGGTGAGGAGAGTCCTAAATCACCCAATAATAATTGTTGAAATAGAGACTTTTCAATCCTGAAGGAAATTAATAACTGAATTGGAAGGTTTTAATTCCCTTAAGCTTCTCCCTTTAGTGGGGTAAAGATGCAATAACAAGATTATGTTAGTTATAGAGAATAAATTATATTTAAAATTACTTCTCTGGTGGATCTGACTCCACAGTGAAAGTCTGAGAACCTATTATATGCCCACTTAGAAGACTGAAAAAAGTACAAAAGGACACAGATTTATTTTCCACATTCACATTTATGTTCTCTCAGTTATGATTTTCTAGATTGTCTAAGGTAACCACAAATATGTTATATTTTATAAAAGTCTAGAAAATAAATAGGAATTCATAAAAAGAGATTAAAGTAGTAGTTTGAAATATAATCCTAATTTGCTAGATTTATAGAAAAATTAACCAAAAACCAAGACAAGAAGCATTCTTCAAATCTCAGAAATGGTAATGATTTTCCCTTTGATATCTTTATCTACCTTCCTATGTATCTCTCTAATTTTCAGCAGATCTGCATGTGTTCAAAGTAGAGTAAAAGGTAGCTGAAAATGGGGTCATTACCATATGTTTATGAAAAAGTGATCTTTTATTTAATACTCTTATTTCACAACTCTAGTTAACTACAGGCCATATGGATTTTCAAGCTAAAGTTGTTAATACCACCTTTTAGATAGTGACAAAAAACATGTATTGAGGGCATGTTATGAATATAACATGTACTAAACCTTGGTGATGTAAAAATTAATATGCTACAGCCCCTTTCTCAATCATCTGAGTCTGTGTGGAAGATAGCATATAATTAACTAACTAAAACTTACTAGGGAATTACCTTCATCATATGCTTTATAATTTTATATAATATACATATATACTATACAGTTATATGTGAATGTGTATAAAGTAGTATATCTATGCATTATGTATAGTTATATGTGTACACACATAATATGTTAATATATATATTCACTAATGATTTGTGGTATGAATAAATTGATCTAAATATATTTATGGAAAATAAGTTGAAATCAAAGTTCTAACCAAACTACGAAATGCAAAGTAAATAAGGACATTTTTAAAAATTAGACCCATAGACCTAGTATTACAGATATAATTATTTGGACAGGAAAAAGTATTTAACATTTTATTTATAAATTATTAAAAATAAATTTAAGACAGAAATCTACAATTGTTCAAAAACAACATGCTTTGTGTGTATGTGTGTGTATGATTAGGTGTGTGATTATGTGTGATTTATGTTCATCACTTGTTGAAAATATTGATTTAGAATTTGGAGGGAACTCAAATAATTCAATAAACAGTTGTACCCCTAGTAAGTGATTAATCTGGTAATAAGTACTAGACTGACAAAGACTGAGAATTATTTTAATAAGAGAATTATAATGCACTTTACATATTGGAATACACATAAATGCTAATTACTAGTATGTAGACACATTTATTTATGTTAGTTGTATTATCTCAATAATATTGCATTTATGCTATAGTTTAATTCGAAGATTAGATGCATATATGTGAAGAAAGAGAATGCCATTGCAAGCATGCACAAACAGGTATGTCTAAAGCAGTCTTGAAAAGTTGATCTACTCCCCTGTATTTCTATGAGGCATGCTTCTCTCAAAAAAATTTGAGATATTAGTGTGAGTTAACCTTTACAAACATTTCTTAATAATTCAAAAACTTATAGTTTTCT
The DNA here is from genome assembly GCF_006229205.1 of Suricata suricatta. Classification (NCBI taxonomy): domain Eukaryota; kingdom Metazoa; phylum Chordata; class Mammalia; order Carnivora; family Herpestidae; genus Suricata; species Suricata suricatta. The sequence continues at coordinate 77,470,689 of NC_043710.1, read as the reverse complement.
TTTCCCCCAATCACACATACATAGTTGAACTTCTATTTCTTTTTAGAACAGTTAGACAAACCTTAAAAAGAAAAGCTACAATTTTCTATACTATAGCATTTGTTTCCTATACAGATATCATAATGTGATACTTGCACTACTTAGCATAATGTTAGTCATAAACCAGCAAAAGTTGGGGATTGAGGTTTTACTGTGTAGTACAATGACTGAGTATCATTTTATTCATTGAATATGACTACATTCACATATTCCTGATAATATTGAATTCATATATTGAATTCAGACTTGATGAGAGTTATGTCAGCAAATTGATAGGAGTTTTCTAACACCTTATCCCCAGAGAACAGCAATTTTGGCAATCATCCAGAGATAAAAGTGCCTTTGTGGAGGTCTACCAAAAACAAACAAACAAAACTCAACAACCCCCTCCCCTACAACCTAACCAAACCAAACCAAACCAAACCAAACAAAACTGAACTAAAACAAAACAAAACAAAAAACAAACAAAAAATCCCGAGATTGTTTCATAGAAAAAGAAAAGAGGAACAGTTTCACTATACCTGCATTACCCCTCCTTCAAGGCAGCACGCCTCAGTGCCAAGAGAGACCTTCTTGGCTCATGATTTCTCCCATGGGGAAAAGTGAGAGCATGAGGGTGAATGCACAGTTGGTCCAGCTATGGTGATGCTGCCAGAGACACTCACTTCTTTCCTGTCTCCTCTGGGAATTTCTGGTGTGCTACACAACTGCTGGCAGAGAGGGGTGGGAAAACATTAGCCAGTGTACTCAGAGGGCATCAAAGAGAGAAGGATCCTACTAACCACTAGGTAAACTCCATCAAGAAACCTGCCTATGATGCCACTAGGGACACCTAACTTGTGCATTCCCCCCCCAACAAGCCCAAGGGTACCCCCAGAACTCTGTGTTCCTTTCTTTCCCACAAAAGAAAGAGGGAGGGAAGGAAGGAAGGAAGGAAGGAAGGAAGGAAGGAAGGAAGGAAGGAAGGAAGAAGGAAGAAGGAAGAAATTCTATCTGATTTGGAAGGTCTATTTTCCCTATCCTAATTTAAACTTTATGGTAAAAGATATCCTTTTATATTCCATATATATATATTCCCAGTGCTTAGCCCAGAGCCTAAAATAGAGTAGGCACACAATATGTTTTGCAAGCGTATTAATGAATAATTTTGTAAATGTTCTCTATTTGTTAAATTAACATATCTCACATAAAGTTATAGAAAACTATAGCCTTTTAAAAATAACTGATTTGGTAGAGAGTATTATGCTAAGCGGAATAAGTCAGTCAGAGAGACAAATACCAAATGATTTCATTCATATTTGGAATTTAAAAAGTAAAACAAAGGATCAAAGGGAAAAAGAGAGGGGAAAGACACGAAACAGACTCTTAACCAGGAGAACAAACTCCCAGATGGGAGAGGGGTTGGGGGATGGGTTAAATAGGTGATGGGAATTAAGGAGGGGACTCGTGATGAACACTGGATGTTGCATCGAAGTGTTGAATCACTCTATTTTACACCTAAAACTATTATTATAGTGTTAACTAATTCAAATTTAAATAAAAACTTAAAAAAATAACTGATTTGGTGTTTGGGTCCCCCCCGCCCCCCGCCTGCTTTTTGGAGAAGATTTTTAAGGAACAGACGTATTATGTATCGCTGCTTGGAAACAAAAAGGTATATTTTCTTTTTTTTCTCTAGGAGCCAGATATTTAAGCCTTAAAACCCACACTCTGTACCTTCTGATGAAAGCATTGAATTGTGTATAATTACTGGCAATACATACTTTTGTGCAAGATATGTGCTTTCAATTGGAAATAGGCATCACAACAACATCACACATTGCCATGGAGATTGAAAGAATAATATTTGAAAATGTTAGGTTTACTGAAATATAAAAATCTTACATGAAAAAAATAGTTTAATGACAATCATATCAGTCAAGGCAGTACAAAGCTGCTCCAATAAGCAAGTTAAACTAATTTGCAAATGTCAAGCATGTCCCTTTAAATTGGTTCATTAACTCACTTTTGGAGAGCAGTGTCAAGAACTAGGAGTTACTGGCATTCCTCATTAGCAGATCTCCTGGACAGGGTAAATAGGTTTGGACGGAATTAGATTGATTAGCCTGCCTTAGAAGTCAGTGCAGCATACCAAACTCCCACTGTTTTTCCTCTGGTGGATAAGAGTGAAACATTTTCAGCGATCTAGGTTTCTAATGAGGACCAAAATGTGTCTTAGTCAATGAGCAAACTGAGATTCACTAGCTGAGACAATATGTATTTTGATATGGATTCCAATCCTGATTTTAACAACCATAGAACTATTTTGTTGAAAAATGAAAGAAGTAGTATAATAAGTTCTATAGAAAAAAATTAGTACAACTAAGATAAAAAGCATTAAGAGGCAATACTGAAGTCATAAAGCATTAGATTGCTGAATGTTGACACAGAAAGAACACAGTATTTTAGGAGTTGAGTGTTTGTAGAATGATATTTAAACTCCTAGATTCTTCACTGTAATGTATTTATATTTTCACTTGCTATTGTACCTAAAGTGCTGATTTTTCTTTGAAAGAGTTGAGACAAGATTGTGTTGGAATCCAAGTTGGAGGTAACCATCCATTATTTTAAGAGGAACACACTAACCCAAAGAATATGGTGAAATTAGTGAAGGTGACACATGAGATGTCCTTTTAGGTATATGGCATGTCTTCAATCTACATTTGAGTAATACACATGGATCACTATGTAGAATTGTATTAATTAGTGTTCATAAGAGAATAAGTCATAATTCTTAATTTTGGTTGAGATATTTACTAGCTAGAATGACCATGGAAATGGACATAACAATGTTATTGTGATATGTCTATTTTAAAAATTAATGAAGGGAAGGTATATAAAGAATATATTAAAGCACATATGACATGAGTCATTCAGTGTTCTAACTCTTCATCATCACCACCATCATCACAGCCATCATCATCATCATCTCTATTTTCTATACCAAACTTGCCTGCAAGAACACAATAATTTGGAATAGTTTATTACAAAAATCTCTTAAATTTATGTAAATTATCTTACTTTTTAGGAAGTATGCCACAGTGAGAAAAAAGTGAATTTTGGAATTAGACATATTGATTTTCATATTCATTATTTTTATACTGATGTTTAATCCACTACATCTTCATCATGTATCTTGTATCTGCTAAACATATGTGCACCTTCCAAGGTCCTTATAAATGAATTACATTAAGTGAAAGCCTGTGCCCAGTGTTAGTACCCAGTGAGCACATAATGAGTATTATATTTAATTACACCCATAAACTTTCCAAGTATTTTTCATCTTATAATAATTGGTTCTCATTCTACAAAAGGAAACTCTGACACTAGATGAAGGGACAGTTTGTGAGTTAATATTGGAGCCAACCCGATTCCTGAGGCTGAACACAAAACGTTGCCTTCTGTTATTGTATATAAACTTATATGAAGTATCATGTATTTGAACCCATGCTTAAGCCCACACCTGTTCCTATGAAAAAATGACCTCAGTAATCTTAACCTCCTTTCTTAATCATTTATGGATTTATCTGACTCTGCATTATGGTGTAGTAATCCAGGACCTTTTTGTAAACCCTTTCTTGGTTTTATAAATGTTTCTGTAGTGGAAGATAGTTTGTAGCTTTGTACTCCTCACAGTCCCTAAAATTCCTTTTTCTTTTTTTCTTTTTTTTTGGGGGGGGGAGACAGAGAGAGACAGCATGAGCAGGGGAGGGTCAGAGAGAGGGAGACACAGAATCTGAAGCAGGCTCTAGGCTCTGAGATAGCCGTCAGCACAGAGCCTGATGAAGTGCTCGAACCCACAACCGTGAGATCATGACCTGAGCCGAAGCCCGACGCTTAACCGATTGAGCCACCCAGGTGCCCCATTTTTTCTTTTTTTTTTTTTTTTAACATACTAAGTCATTGTGATGACTGGTTTGAGAGGACCTATGTTTAAAATAGGAATGAAAAAAGCCAAACTTCCTTTCAGTTATACATCAGTCCTTCCTCTTTGAATAGAGGAGTTGTAAGTACAATTCTGCACTGCAAAAAGCAAAATGCTATCTATATGAAATGAGAGGTTAAAAAAGGAAACATGTATTCTCTTGTCATGAATGACAAACACAATGTCCCAGAAAGAAAACAACAGTGTCAGCACAGTTCAAGGAATAAAACAACAGGCTGTCACTGGTTTTTATATAGCAGTGTGGTAATGATACAGTGAGCAAATTTCTAACAGGACTATTCCAGACACAGCAAACCTCAATGGTGTGAGCACATGTATTGCAGAGAATAGATGTAATAAGTATCAAAGCACAGGAAAGGACGATATGAAATATAGACATTGAGGTAGAAAAAATACAAAGCTAGAATATGAGTATTCAAATGCTATGTGTACAGTATATGAATAGGCCAACAATGCTAGTTATTACTTCAGAATAGAGAAAATATAGCCAGTTAATAAATATGTGGAAAACATGTTACCCAAAAGTTAAAAAGAAATGAAACTATCCTAGGATCCAGGGACTGAATCTAATTCATCTCTTTGTAGCATCTAGGACAACATGGGGTATGCTATTCCACCTAAAAGGCTAGCAAAGACTTTCAAAACAATGCCATATAGTTATGGTGGCAAATAAGTTCCTTCATACTTTAGTCATAAAAGTTTAAACAGGTGAATGAAACTGGAGGACAGTAGGAATTTCTGAAAAAAATTTTTAAATCTATTTCATTAGTTCTGACAATTATGGTTCTTTGGCTCTTTTTTGTGTGATAATCCTACTTATAAAACAACTGTGTGCAAAGATCTTGATTCTAGAGCTTTTTCTTTATAGGAAGATAAAAATTATTTAGGAAAAGATTAACTTATGATATGCAACTTGATAAAAATAATAGTCCTTAAAATAATATTTATGAAGAAAACACATATGCATATATGTATATTTATCTCAAATATTTCATAGGAAGTACTTTTAATTTTATCAAAATACCTATAATTACTACTAATACTACAATTGGTATACTACTAGATATTATTTAATAATCAGTTACAATTCTTCATTCTTCAAAAAATTGATACCTGGTATTTATATACTTCTCATTATAACCTCATAAATTACATTTCATTGCATATATCAGTAAAAGTAACTTTCCCTGCAGTCACAAAGCTAATGGTGGAGCTGAATGTTAAATCTACACATTTAAATTCTTTAAATTACTTCTGGAAAAATGGAAATACTGGCCAAAATTCAAATTGGTAAACTGTAAGTTTAGGTATTTATTGGTCATTTAATTGTTAAATGGTTGCTTATTTCAATATATAAATATGTTTTGTTATGTGCTTTTGTGATTACAAGAATTGAAAATCTAAATAAAATTTAAAAATCTGAACATATTGAATTTTTAACTATGTATTAATTTCTTAAAGATATTTCAACTAAATACAATAAATATTTTGTCTGAAACAAGCAATTGTACCTGTGTGTGTCAGGATTCCACATGAAACGAATAGTATACACAATGAGATAATTGAGGAAAGTTAAATTATGGAATATTTAAGAAGGTGTAAGCAGTGGTTTTGTTTCCTTTTGTTTTGTTTTTAAGAGAAACAAGCAAGGATGAGAAAGGATCAAGGGCTGGTAAATGTTGAGAGTTAGCAAGCCATTTATTCACACTCAGAGGCTTATAGGGCAAGGGGAGGAGCCAATTACCAAAACCCAGAGAGAATAGATGCAGCTTTAAGTTAGCACCAAAGACTCAGTGCTTCTTGGTAGAGGAACAAAGTCAATCAGTAACATCTCTGTAAAGATGGAAGTTGAAGAATAGACACCCACAAACTCACACTTCTTCCCTACTTTTCCCAGTTGTTGTCTCACAAGAAATCCAGTGAGCTAAAGAATTCCTTTGATGGAATTCATAATGTCTGCTGCTTTTTTTTTAAATCATGTTATTTATTTATTTATTTATAATTTTTGAGAGAGAGACACACACAAAGCATGAATGGGGGATGGTCAGACAGAGAGGGAGACACAGAATCCGAAGCAGGGTTCAGGCTCTGAGCTGTTAGCACAGAGCCTGATGCGGGGCTCGAACCCATGAACTGTGAGATTATGACCTGAACTGAAGTCAGCTGCTTAATGGACTGAGCCACCCAGGCACCCCCATAATGTTCGCTTCTTAGAGCAAGAGCAGGGTAGAGTGAAATAACCTGTTGTAGTTTATTTGCAAAAAGTTGCTTCAGTTATTCCACTTTCTATATTTATGATCTTTAAATATGACTTTGCTTCATCTCCAAGTAAGAGGTTGGGCCTCATGAATTTCTTTGGGGCGGGGGTGTCAAATAGAACGTAGAATGATACTGTACTAGCTCTGAGCCTACGCCTCAGGAGGCTTTTCACCCCTATTTGTCTTTTTCACATCCTGCTCAGCCATCACCTGTGCAAGCACATGCTAACCCGCTGGGTAATGAGCAAACATGTGGCCAAAGCAGAGAATGCTTAATTGGTCCAGTCAAGATCTAAGTGGTGTCAGTCCAGCCAAGAGCAGCAAATCTGCCTAGCAACACAGATGCCCAGAGTTCCGTGAGAAATTCAACTGACCTGTAAACTCATGAGCAATAATAAATAGTTGTTCTTTTAAGTAACTTAGTTTGGGGATGGTTTGCTGTGAAGCAATAACTAGTTATCAAAGTGTCCTCATTAGTGCATTTAACCTTTCAAAAAATATTAGCCATATGTTATGAACAAGTATTGTACTAAACACTGTACTATTAGAATGATTAAATATGAACACATAAATTGTAATATAAAATCTCAGTAAAATCCAGTGTTTTAAGCATACCAAAAAAGGCTAACTTAGGAAGTTGAGATATATTTAAGAAAGAAAGACAGACAAAAAGTGTAGAAAAGCATGAAAATGAAAGATGTTTTGAGTTTTTGGCTGGAAACTAACTTGACTTTTCTATAGAGTTGATGAGAAGAAATAGTATTTCATGGTGCTGGTATTAATGATTTTTTTCTACTCATGATATATTAAGTAAATGGTTTATTACTAATGAAGGCTTATACGTGAATCCATAGATATACACTCACATCTAAGTTTATGTCTTAAGAAAAAACTTAAAAGCCTAAATGTTTGCATAATTTGTACTTTTGTATTATAAAATATTTATAATATTATGATGCACTGTAATTTACTTGTAAGTAATTGTGATAATTTTTAGCATTATTATTGGTTATAAATACTACAAATAATACATAGTAATTTTTGAGCATTGTAAGTTCTGTGCTAAATGTTTTGAAGGCATTTTTTACATTACTTGGAAGATCATATTTTCTCTATTTACTGGTATGGAAAATGAGGTATAGAGAGATACATATTTTTTTCCAAGTATCACAGATATGAAGTGGTAAATTGGCATTAGAATATTCATATATATAACATACATATTCAAACGAATTACATATAGTAGTTTTTATTTACATATTAATCTCTAGACGAAGATTGCCACTTCACTATTGTGAAATCACAAGAATGTAAATCACAGTTAACTTTTATCTCCATATTACTGGTATTAATTAATTCAACAGATATTAATTATTAATTGAACATTTACTATGTGGTAGGCATTTAAAGTTTGCTGAACTGTACAAAGCCTGAGGTTAGTTGCACTTAAACAAGTGCTTCTCAAAAAATGTGTACAAACAAGACAGAGTCTTAGAGTCTCTGCCCACTTGCATTATTTGAGGCAGATTCTACAGGAATTAAGCTATTGAATTAAGAAATGAGACAAAACAAATTATATCTTCCTAATTGACACCTACTAAATTCACAATTCTCTCTTCTGTTAAAAAGAAATAAGTAATTCAATATTCAAGAACTTTAACAAACATTTAAGAAAAGTGAGAAAAGAAGCTTACATGAGTTTCTGAGATTAAGTTTTCTTACCATGATATCATAAATTCAAACAAAGGGAATGTGTTAAAGCACATTTCTCTTAAAAGAGAAAAATAATACAAAATAAGTAAAATAATGCATATGGAAACTATGCATTAAATTATTAAGAATTCAGGTATAAATAGATAAAATAGCATGCTGTCTGTGGTAATGGAATAATCAATATCTACTTTGTACAATATGGTAGCCAGTAGCCACATGGGTTATTAGGAAGTAGAAGTATGGTCAAATTTTGTTTTATTTTATTTCAATTAGTTTCAGTGTAAATATAAATAACTATAGTTAGCTAGTTGTTAACACAGTTACAGAAAATCAATTCTGAAAGGTAGTGTGTTTTTCTTTCCCAAAACTTTCCAAGAAGCAAAGCATTTTTTATACCACTCAAGGACAAAACCAAAAAAAATGATACATATTAAATGCCTTATATGCTTTGAAGTTGATCTATTAAAAAATCATAAAGCATAAGTAGGATTATATTTTTAATAAAGCATGGATATTTTTAAATTCATTCATGCTTACAAATTATAGTGAATGTAATAATACAGAGAACAAACCAAAAAAGTAACTTCACAATTATCTCATTTCCTCAAAAAGAGTATCAAAATAGAATTTCAAACCAGAAAAGATAGTGAAGTTTGGGAACAATTTATTTCTATAGCACAAATGTGTAACATCTTCTCAAGAAAAGAGCAAAATTTATTTTCTCATCTTGAACTACTTTTGCTTCACTATAAAGCAGGAGAGAGAGAGACCAATACCAGGAAGAGCTAGAAATCAATAATTTTCATTTCCTAAGAAAATGGTTCTTTACAAATAAAGCTGATTCCTCCATTTGGGATACAGTAGAGAAGCAGTTCTAGTATTTAGTGATATTCAACATCCTGTTTAAGTGAACTGGCATTTTGTGTTCAGAATCATCTACAAAGTGGTAAAGAATATTAATAGCGTTTCCTTTTTTCTAGCCTTTAACTCACATGAATACGTTTCGTGAATATCACATAGGTGATAGCCTTTGCGAGCTCCAAACAACGACCAGTGGGCTTTCCCCCTCAGCCAGTCTAGGATCACCTCCTCCCCCAAAACTCCAGGATTCACAGATCTGACTACTGGTTCCCCTGGCCTCTGGAGCCATTTGTCTTTGAAAATACTCTTAGCTGTAAAAGTAAGGAGACCTTCATGGAACAGTAACTTTCATTTATGTTGTATAAATTTAAATCTTTTAGACATGCTTTCTGTGTCTCTTTTAGAATTCCAACATATACTCTACTCTCTCAATATAAATTCCCTAATTTGATTTCATATGGAAATTTTATAGGAATATCTTTTGCAAATGATTAAAATTTCTTAGCCTTAAAAAATAAACAATAGGGGTGCCTCAATGGCTCAGTGGGTTAAGCATCTGACATCAACTTAGGTCATGATCTCATGGTTCACAAGTTCGAGCTCCACGTAGGGCTCTGTATTGACAGCTCAGAGCCTGGAGCCTGCTTCAGATTCTTTCTGTGTCTCCCTCTCTCTCTGCTCCTCCCCCACTTGTGTGAGCATGCTCTCTCTCTCACTCTTTCAAAAATAAGTAAACTTGAAATAAATACGTAAATAAATACAGTCACTGGTAAGTTTACACTAGGATATATGCCTGGTGATATGAATTTGAATTTTAACTGGTTTACATTGACAAATAAATATTTGTATTATTGAATGTGATATATATATGTTATTCAACATTTTGAATATATTCAGTATATATTCATATTATATATATACATATATTTATAAATAAAGGGCTTAGAGAACTATTTCTTTTTTTAACTGCTTCTATTTATTTTTGAGAGATAGAGAGAGACAGAGCAAAGTGAGGGAGGGGCAGAGAAAGAGAAGGAGACAGAAAGAATCTGAAGCAGGCTCCAAGCTCTGAGCTGTCAGCACAGAGCTTGACACGGAGCTCTATCTCTTGAACTGTGAGATCATGACCTGAGCTGAAGTTGGACACATAACTCATTGAGCCACCCAGGTGCCCCTTAAAGGAGCTATTTCTATAGTCGCACTGAAATGGAATAAATATTTTATTTAAACGAGGTCAGTACTTCCTTTGATGTAAGTCACATGCTATAGATTAATTTGTAAGATTGTGTGTTTTTCACCATAGTTTGTTATTTAACAAAATGTATCTGAATGAAAGGAAATAAATGATTATAATCATTAATTTAGGTAAAATATAACTAAATAAAAATAGTATTTCTTTGGGATTACTGGAGAAGTTTGCATTAGTTATCTTTCTATAAGTTCTTAATGGCAAAATTTGTAAGAAACTTGACAAATCAGTGAATTGTGATTTGCACTTTAAAAAGTAAAATTACTATTTGTGTAAACAAGTCCCTATTGATAATGCCAAACACAATTTTACAGGCCGCACAGGGAAGTGTTTAAAAGTATACATTCTAGAAC
>NC_043710.1:77456517-77460131 GCF_006229205.1 Suricata suricatta | reverse complement strand
ACAGTTCTACTCACTGAAGATGAAGTGGTGCAGAAGAAAAACATGACTCTTTGCTTCCTAGAGCTTATGGTCTAGAAGAATATGTTAGCAACAACTTTGATTGTCATCTTAATGACACAACTTTTATTAGATCACTGCCATTATGTTGCATATGAAAATGCATATACAAACTCAGCGTGGAGTCCCTGTCTCATAGAGGTAATTAATATATTGGATAGGATAGAGTCAAATGACTGTATTGGTACCAGCTTTCAGAATGGATTTAAAATTAGTATTACTTTTTAAAATATATGACATCCAGCTTATATGCATAATACTAGAAATGCTGGGAGAGACTCTCTGCCCCCAAATTCTTATTGTATCTTTACCTTAATTATTTATGAAATTCTATTAAAAAACTGTATACCAAAATGTAAGATAAATCTTGGTAGATGTGAGGAGAGGTCTTATGTAGACTGGTATTTACAATCAAGATAAAAGACTTACTGATATATTTAGAATATTAGCCCTAAAGGAAGGAGGGAAGGAAGCCATAGATCAAGGACACTATGTTACAGACTGGCTCAGAGGTATGTCCCCATTGGTAATCCCTGTGGTAAAAAGGTGCTGGAGAAAATTTATCTGATTCACAATTTTTTCAGAATAGCAAAATGGGAAAAAGATTTGTGCTTATATAGAAAGACTATCTAGATTAATTTGGAAGAATTTTTTTAACACATGATATATTGATAAAATATTTAGCTAGTTAGTTAGATTTGATTTTATTTGTTTTGAGTTAGAGACAGAGACAGTGAGGGGGGGGGAGATAGAGAGAGGGAGAGAGAGAATCTCAAACAGGCTCTACACTGTCATTACAGAGCCCACCACAGGGTTCTCACAAACTGTGAGATCATGATCTGAGCTGAAATCAAGAGTAGGCCAATTAACTGGCTGAGCTACCCAGGTCCCCTTGATAAAATATTTTAAAAGCCCTCCTTAATGTCTTATTAATACTACTTCCATGGAGAAAAGGGAACCCTCTTGCATTGTTGGCAGGAACATAAATTGATGCACTCACTGTGAAAACCAGTATGGAGACTCCCCCAAAAATTAAGAATAGAAATACAATACGTTCTAGTAACTCCACTTCTGAGTATTTATCTAAATAAAATGAAAACATTAATTTAAAAGATATATTCACCCTCACATTAATAGCAGTATTATTTTACAATAGCCAAGATATGAAACTAACCTAAGTGTCTATGGATAGATTAATAAATAAAGATGTAGTACATATACAAGATGGACTATTTCTCAGCCATAACAAGAATTAAATCTTGCCATTCAGGAAAACATGGATTAACTTAGAGATTATTATGCTAGGTGAAATTAATCAGACAGAGAAAAGATCATATGCTTTCTCTTATATGTAGAATCTAACAAATAAAACGAATAAGCAAACAAACAACAAACAGAAACAGACTCATGAAATAAGAAAACAAACTGTTGTTTGCCAGAGAGGAGGTGTGGAGGGAATGAGTAAAATAAGTGAAGAGGATTAAGAGCCACAAACTTCCAGTTATAAAATGAATAAGTCATATTAATGAAAAGTATAATATGGTGAACATTTTATATAGTATATAATTGCTGAATAACTATGTAATATACCTGAAACTAATATAACACTGTATGTTAAATATACTTCAATTTTTTGAATTTAAAAGAGCTTTAAAAAGTAGTTATATGCACATTTTGCTAAATAAACACATATCAAAACATAATATAAAGATATGGGATAGGTCATTTGGAGGTGTGTTTTTTGTTTGTTGTTTTTTAAGTTTGTTTATTTATTAGGGTGAAGGGCAGAGTGAGAATGTTAAGCAGACTCCACAGTATGGAGCCTGACTCAGAGCTTGAACTCTACTCATAAACCATGATGAGATCATGAGCTGAACTGAAATCAAGTCAGATGCCCAACAGACGGAGCCACCCAAGTGCCCTCATCTGGAGGACTATTAGATAAGGGGTGGATTAGTGTGTGTTAAGTAAAGGACTCGAAAGTAGATAAAGCCATTAAAAGAGACACAGACAAACCTTAAACAACTTTATGTACCGCTGATCTACAACATTCAATTCAAGCATTTATTGATCAAGTCTATCCTTTTCTTTTGCATTTCCCATAAGACAAAAAGCTTGGTATTTCAGAAGAAAGACATAGTAAAAACCCAATTTAGACATATATTATCACTTATAAAAATGGTGGCCTCCAATCAGTTTGCTTACTTAAACTTTTTTGATGTTTATTTGTTTTAGAGAGAGAGAGACAGAGAGAGTGACAAAGTGTGCCTGGGGAAGGGGCAGAGAGAGTAGAAGACACAGAATCTGAAGCAGGCTTCAGGCTCTGATTTGTCAGCACAGAGCCCGATGCAGGACTTGAACTCATGAGCCAGGAGGCAAGGTCAGGTGCTTTATTGACTGAGCCAACCCAGGCACCCCAGTTTGCTCATCTTATATTTATTTCTTGTATTATTGTTTTGCACTAAGAGACAGATTTATGAGAAATAATTCTTCCATAGGAATTGTTTTATAATATATTAGTTTTCTGATATACCTATAATCATATCCGAGATATATTTCAAAAGGTGCTCTCTCTTAGATACATGAGTAGGTTTCAGTATTGAAAGGAATTGTGACCAATGTAAGTTATGTCAATCTCTTTGTTAGTATGAGGATATGTCTGCACATATAAGAAGACCCTTATTCTTACAAAGAGAAAGGTAAAAAGGGTTTAGGAAATGCCTTCCCTGCCACACACACAGTGCAAGATCCTTTCTCATTTGCAAATATGTATGTTTAGAAAATAAAATTGATTCTATAAGCAGTTTGGTGTTAAATTCCAGGGAACAAACATAATAAGTATTTGAAGTACACTATTTTTCAAGTAACTTATATTAATAGTTTGCTTTTCTTTTTCCTCACAATTAAAATAATTGGGAAAAGAAAATAATATTTTAGGTTTATATCATTAAACTTATTACATAAAGAGTGATAAAGTATATTAAAATTTAAAAAATTGATAAAATACAGCATAAATATAATGTAGGAGAGGATTATTATTCTATTTAAAAACAAAAAAGAATTGAGAGAGACAAATGGGTTTAACAAAGAACACTCAATAAGTCTCTAGCAGAGATGGAAATAAAACTATAGCACCAGGCGGCTCTCTGGTGCTCAACATCCTGGCGCTTTGGCACTTCGACAGGATGATTAACTTTGACAGGTTAAATTAACACAAACATAAAACAGAGGAAATCTATCCTTGCTTGTCTCTCTGCCAGGAAATACAAGCCTGTAATTGCTGTGATCCGGCTCTTCAACATAAAACCGGCCAAACGCTTACATCAAGAGATTGATTTTGCAGGGCAAGACTCTACTCTGATTTTAGGGTCATTGGAGATTAGTGTCCTTTTCAAAACCCAGTTTTCTTTTAAATTCTATCCAGGTTAAATGTAGGTGCAAGTAAATGCCATGGCCTGTCTAAACATATGAATTAGACAGGCATGAGGCCAGTGCTGTAAAAGGATTAGCTGACTACATTAAAAGCCTTTATTTTTCATCCATACACTCCCCCCCCC
>NC_043710.1:77441947-77456417 GCF_006229205.1 Suricata suricatta | reverse complement strand
GAGAGAGAGAGAGAGAGAGAGAGAGAGAGAGAGAGAGAGAGAGAGAGAGAAAGGGGACAGGGGAAGGGGGGTTGAGCATGAAAAAATGAATATCTGAAGCCACAGCTGAATCCACACACTTTAATGTATTAGTACATTAGAAGGCTAAACAAATGGGATCCAATGAAATGGATGCTAGTTCTTTTATTAATGTTTTCCGTTGATTTTATGGTCAGTTGATAGTGGTTTTATGTCCTTTCATCTAAAAGAAGATGGAGCCTATTTAAATGTTTTAATTGTTGGAGTGAAAAAAATTTGCTTTTATCAGATCAATATTGCTTTGGCTAAATATCAATTAAAATGACAAAGCTTCTTGGAAGGGGTTTAATTAAATTCTATTCTCTAGTTTCATAATGAGAGAAGGATCAGTGTTTGTTATATTTTTAAAATGCGCAAAAAATAAAAAAACAAAACGTGCATGGATTGTAACTTAGAAAACAAAAGTGTAAGTGTTTAGAGAGAATGAATTTTACATTAAGGCACAAAATAAAAAGCAGAGGATGAAGTTTTCTATTTCCTATTCTACATATTTCTAAGAATATTTTCATTATTTATTTTTGCTTTATCTTTAAAAAACTAATAAATTCAAGTAGTTATTTGTGATATTGTTAAAACTAGTTGGAAATTTGGTTTATCTGGGAATTCTATTTTCAGTAGCCAATGCCTTATTTCAGGCATTTCAATCCTTGTTTGTTGGCCTCTTGTTATCAGTGTCACAACCTCTCTATTCTTCATAATGCTATCACATGAGATATTCTAGAAGCCAAATCTTTTCCAATAGCCCCCCACTTTTTAAGCCTTCTACTATTCTCCTTTACTCATAGGATGCAGTTCAATTGTCCCTTAATATTAAAGACAAACTCCTTTTTAATCTGCCTTTGTCCCTTGTCCTACATGATCCACATTGGAACCAACTTCAGTTCCATGAAAATACTGTGTGGGTCTTGGTTTTTTTCTGACTTGCAGTTGTCTATATTATTATGTTTCTTTGCTGAAATGCCTATTCCCATCACATTTGTCTTGCAAAGTATTATTTATTAATCAAGAGATGGCTCAAACATTATCTCTTTTCTGAACTTATTTTCATACTCCACCTACTTCCACATTTCTCTGTCCAAAGTTTGCAACTAATCTTCTGTTCTCCTTGTATATTGTATATTTTTATCATAAAATGCAGTATGCCATATTGTCATGATCTATTTACACATTATTTCCATCACTGAAATTAAAATTCAGGTATGTACAGTGTTCAGCCGTAGCCTTGTACTCATCATTCTATCACTTATGCCAAACTTAGAGATTAGTATATAGTTGACACTCAATAGTTTCTTACTGAACAAATGAGATTTTACTATTATTTTAAAGACTACTATATTCCATAAAGTAGTAAATTATCTTACAGAGGGAAAATCAGAAGGTACTATTGTCCTACTAATAGACGATTTGTGTTTCAAGATAAAAAATATTTGAATCCAAATGCTAGTGAGGTAAAAATGCAGTCAGATAGCAAAATTCCACCTACATTGCTAAAAATTACAATACTAAGTCAAGTGGCTGTGAACTAGGGAGGGGCAGAGAGAGAAACAAAGAATCTTAAGCAGGATCCAGGCTAACTATGGAGCATGACATGGGGCTTGAACTCATGACCCTGGGTTTATGACCTGAACCAAAATCAAGAGTTGGACACACCACCAACTGAGTCACCCAGGTACCCTAAGCAGCTGTTTTTAACATTAGGAAGGAGAGCTCTTTAAAAAAAAATACTTTCCAAACTTTTTTTCTGCAAACTTTGACTATTTGGCTTAGAGATTCAATCATTCTAATTTTCTGACATGTTTTCTTTCCTGGTTTTAGTGTCCTTTTGCACTAAGGCAAGAAGAGTGCCAAATAATAGGGCTGCAGTCCGAAATTAATTTTAAATACTATTATTCTGTTGCCAGTAGCAAAAGCAATGGTAACAATGACAAATTTATGTTCATCCTTGCTAAACACCTATTAAAATACATAATTAAGTAAAAAGTATTTGGACTCAGTTCTACAATATGCACCATTTCTTCCTGTTTTTACAGAGTTGCATGAAAAAAAACTTTTTTCTCCAATATTACTCTCCCTCCCAATTACTAAGTAGTTTTCTCTATACACCCTGCTTTGCCAACTACTTTTCAAATTAATATTTTTATTTGTTTTTAGTTCTTTTGGAAATACAAAGTCAGTGTATCATTTTAACTCATTGAGACTACTCTGAGTTTTAAGTATTTAATTCATTTAAGGTCATTAAATACATTCATTCAAGGGATTTTGCTTCTTTTGTCTATTTTAGTAGTCAACATTAATAATCTCTGCAATATGTTTCCTTAATACTTACCACAATTAAGGCTTTTTCAGAATCATAAAATTAACTGATGATAAATTATTCAACTAATAATATTATCTACCCTTCATATTAAAATTTTACATTTACAAAGAAGATGTATTAATATTCATTTTCCAGGAAGATGAACAAGAATGACAATTTTCATTTGTTGAAAGAGAAATCCAGAAACACAAAATAGAGTAACTTAGACCAAATTCTCAAACTGGGACTTAATACCTAATCTAATTGCAGTTTAATTTCCCCCAGGCATGTATTCCTAAAAGATCAGTCAGAAATTTTTTTTTTACTTATAAGTTTTTTAATGTTTTATTTGTTTTTTTCTCCATTTCCTTTCTTTTTTTAATAGTTTACTGTCAAATTGGTTTCATACAACACCCAGTGCTCTTCCCCACAAGTGCCCTCCTCCATCACCACCACCTCTGTTCCCCCAGGAATTTTTTGATCATGGCCAATGAGTCAGCCACAGGCTCTAGCACCCAAAGGAAGATGAGGTAATCTCCATGATAAAATAATTTACTTCTCCCCCAAGCCCAAGCCTTGCCTGGAACAATCCTATTCTTACACTAATGACTTTTTTTGCCCCACCCACCTATAAAACCTTCCATTTTGTACAACTCCTCAGAGAATCCCTTTGTGTGCTAGATGGGGTGCTGCCCAATTCGTAAATCATTTAATAAAACCAATTGGATTTTCAAAATTCATTTGGTTGGATTTTTGTTACTTAACACATTTACTATAAAAATTTTCTATGGATAATATATTATATTCTATTCACATAAAATAATTTATTAGCTTATGAAGCAGTTTATGAAATCAAAAAAATAATAGAGATTTCTTAAGCTCTAGCTTTAGGCATAAAGTTCTTAAGAACTTCTGAACTCTTAAGCATTTTATAAGGTAGGTTTCCCCTAACTATAGGTATCATTAAATAAAATCCATCATCTTTAAGCTCTATCACCATGAAGTAGGCCAAATATTGTCTTCCTTTGTATTGCTTTTGCTTTTGGAATTTCTTTTGCTCCAATCCCAAGTGAATTCTCATTCTTACCCTAAAAATATAGCACCTCACAAAATCATCCATTCGCTGGTGGCCAAACTCGTCTAACTCTATGTTTTTCATAGTACTTCTGTTTATAGATGATGGGTTTATCTTAAAGTTACACTTAATTAATTTGAATTAAATGAGAAGATATTTAAATGTAAACCAAGATATTTTATAAAGTTGAACAATATCTGAACAAATTTTGCATAAAAATTATTCAGCCTATAAATTCTAACTTCTACATAGGAAGATAATCAGGAATATTTAAATAATGTCTTCTTATGTGAAATTTAGAATAATCATTGTTCTTTGTCCATTGTTGGGGAAATAGATACCATCTAAGCACCAGCTATGATATTTTAAAATTGGAGATTGTAGTTAGAGTATTTTTATTTAAAAATCTTTAATTCATCTTCATACTTATACAATTTTCTTAGATGTTTGGATATATAAAGTATACATGTCCTTAACAGAATTAATTTCCTGCAGAAATTTATTAGATTAATATCTTCAGAACATACTAAGGTGTATCACATGCAACATATTTATATCAAATATTAGGTAGATTGGTGTAAGAGTTATAAACTTCATTTTTTATTATAAATAAGACTTGCAGACAGTAAAGTTTAATTTGCACACATAATTACTGATCATTAAACATCATGCAGCTTTTCAAAAAGATACTCCTTTGTGCCTCATGATAAAGGCAAGAAATTGAGACGTAAGGTAACATCAGCAGTTATGCTCTTTAGTGATGCCATGACATGGAGAAATCTCACATGGGAAGTCCAACAGAAGATACATAAAGCCACCTGATATATCTGCCTATACCCAAAATTACTTCCCAATTTTCAGAAATCTAAATTATTTACATACATTTTCACAGCGCTTCTTAAGATTATAGGACCTTTCCCTGATTTAATATTAGTTAGGGATCACATGGTCTTGTGTATTGTAATTAACTAACTAATTAACTAATTAATTATTTTGAGAGAGAAAGAGGCAGACAGAGAGGGAGATAGAGAATCCCAAGTAGGTCCTGCATTATCAGCACAGAACCCAATGTGGGTCATGATCTCACGAATTGAGGGATCATGACCTGAGCTGAAATCAAGAGTCAGACTTTTAAGTGACTGAGCCACCCAGGAGCCCCATATTTTGTATAGTTTATACAATCAAACTCAGAGTGTCCAATATAATCCATTTTGGGGTGGGGAGAGAAAAAAAAGATATAATACATGAATCCATCCATCCTTCTTTCCTTTTATAATACATTTCGCTTTCAGAAGTGTTGATTCAGAAGCATTGGTAAAGTAGTTCTGTGCTAGTTTGCTGCAGGAGCAAGAAAACAAGTATAAGCCACTACTGATATCCTCAACTAACGCAAATCTGCATGAACAAATCCATGAATAATTTAAGCAATAGACATCAACATTTTTAATTAAAATAGGGGCTCCAAAAAACATGCTAGAATGAAACATGGTTGTCTCTTAACAGAATTTCAAAAAATTGATATAAATTTCACTTGATATTAATTTATGGTACTGTCATTCATATACATGTGAAAGAATGAAAAACTAAAGAAAAAAGAGGGAAAAGGCAAAGAGGAGAGTTATAAGGTGTTATTCTGAGGGACAAAGAGACCAACCGATACCTTTGGAGCCAAATTAAGGAGTCTTTATTACCAGCCGGGACCACACAGAGTTAACGCAGAACTCTAAATGTGTGGCCTTGACCCCAAGAATCCAGGGCTTTTTATAATCAGCAAGTAGCCAGCAGTCAGTACAGAAGCAGAACTGAGCAGTTATTATAAAAAACTGAGCAGTTATTATCACTACAAAGTGATAAAGAGAGCATCCCTTATCCTGGTATGAGGGAAAACACTTGTTATTTTGAAGGCATGGTTTAAGGTTATAGGGGAGTTTCAAGGGAATAGCCATTATCTAAAGGGCAAAGTATGCAAACTGTATCATAAACAGCCAGGACCACAGGTCATTAACCCTTGACATCTTATTTGTTGTTTTCCGTGCACCTAAGGATAGTTATGTAGCCCTCCCAGTGTAGACCCAGAAGGATGGAAGGACTGAAGCTAAACTCATGTATAACATAAGGACTAAATTTTAATTGGAAGACGCTAAACTTAAGCTGTGATTTGAAGAATAAGTAAAATTTGGAGAAGAAATGATGGGAAGAAATACTCCTAGAAGATGATAACCCTTTATTATTAATTATTATTAACATGATAATAAAGTAGTAAGTCAAGTTTTAAAAGTTCATTCCAAACTTACATTATATGTTTTGTGTAGATTGTTTTATTTATTAAATACAAAATCCCTCACAGCAGAATCTGTGTTATCTATATTAAAAGGGGGGGGGAGGGGCACCATGGTGGCTCAGTAGGTTGAGTGTCAGACTTCAACTCAGGTCATGATCTCCCATTTGCGGGTTCGAGCCCCACATTGGGCTCTGTGCTGACAGCTCAGAGTCTGGAGCTTGCTTTGGATTCTGTGTCTCCTACTGTCTCTCTCCTTCTCCCCTGCTCGCACTCTGTTTCTCTCTGTCTCTCAAAAAATGAAGAAAAAAAAAGGTTTTTTTAAAAGGCAGGGAGGGGTGCCTGGGTGGCTCAGTCAGTTGAGAGTCTGATTTCGGCTCAGGTCATAATCTTGCTGTCTGTGGGTTGGAGCCCCAAATTGGACTCTGCACTGACAGCTCAGAGCCTAGAGCCTGCTTCAGATTCTGTGTCTCCCTCTCTCTGTCCCTCCCCCACTTGCACTCTGTCTCTCAAAAAAAAGTCAACATTGAAAAAGGGAGGGGGGCAGAAAACAGTCATGGAGATAAAGCACCTTTCTCAAAACTGTAGAAGTAACAGCTACCAGAGGCAAAAGTCATATCAGGTGCTGTTTTAATGGCCATGCTTTCGAATATCACAATTTACTTCCTGCTTAAGAGAAAATGTTGAGGATTAGAAATGTCATAATGAATATTAGGGACCATGTGATCATCAGTGTGTGTTAAGTGTATAGTTCACGTTGGAAAATAAATCTTAGTTTTAGAAGACAAATCAGGAGATTTTGGACCAAGAGAAGTACCAAAGAAGGAGAAGACCTGTGTAGATGGAGTGCCCCTGAAACTGATGGGCAGAAGTGGGAATGTTTCTCATCAACTAACCATTCTTATCCTAGGGAGGTTCTATACTATGAGGATTTATAGGTTTAGAGTCCGACCTCAGACAGATTGCACTGAGCAATCTCTGCTACAAATAATGTGCCAAGATAAAATTATAGATGTCAGAGAGTCCACTCCAGACGTAGCTAGTACAGAATCATGTTAAATTCAAATATGTGAATTTGAAGGGGAGCAGAAATATCACCTCAAAATATGTCTCTTTGGGATAAAGATTATCTTGAGCTGATTATTTGTAAGAAATGGTAGACATAGGAAAATCTCTGAAAGTAGAAGTTACCCTTCTGTCAGAGACATTCACATTTGTAAGAGAAATCTCCATGTATAAGAATGTCTCCATGTCTGTACTAGATTATGAGTAAACAGTTTACAAGGCAAAAATTCCAAAGAGAAAAAAACATATATGAAAGGATGTTCAAGTTCACTAGTAGCCTAGAAAATGGAAATTATAATAAAGAGATATTATTTTATACCACATTAGTCTAGAAGAAATAAGCAAAAACTATAATATGCAATATTTTCTGATGCCTTACCAACTGAGCCACCCAGGCACACTGCAATATTTTCTGAAATGGAGAGTACGGGGTTCTCTCATTCAATGTTACTAGATATGTGAAATGTTATAGTAATTCAAAAGAAATTTTGGAAACCTCTATTAAATCTTATAATATACATAATATACACAAACACACAGAAGCATGTATATTCCTTTCAACCGAGACTCAACAGTTCTAATCTTTGGAACGTGACCATGGAAATAAAAATGCCATAGTTCAGACTGAAAACATGTCCAATTGAAGAATGTTCATCATTGTTTCTACATGTGACTTCTCTGTGCCATATATCAGTAAGGAGTGAATTAGAGCCACACCAGCTCACCACAGCAGATAAGTATCACTGACTAATCAAAACACAAAGAAGGTGTAGTTTTCATTATTTAAGCTCCCCAAAATGATGTTCCAAAACCTAGCATATATATGTTAATATTAGGATTTATGTATAAATGTGCCAACATATATGTGTAAAGGATTTTAGAAGCACACGCATAGAGAAAAATATTAGATTATTAACATGGAAAAGAAGGGACATGCGCACAAAAATGCATGGATATGTAATTATATGTATTATATTCATGAAAATGTATGTATGGATATATAATTTGTATTAGCATAGCAAATACATAAAAAATATAATAACTTAATGTATACATGTAATGTATACACAAGCAACAGTATATGCATGCACTATATGTAATAATATATATATTCACTCATACTATTTATTATGTAAAATTATTTAAAAACCAATTGTTATCTCATAAATTAAAAATTATAATTCTATGCTTTCCCTTATGCTTTTATATTGTTATAACCATATTATTATTTACTGGCCATTGATATTTAATTCCTTATATTAGTTTTTTGTAAAAAAATAGTATCTGGACATGGTTCATTGGAACATCTGAAATCTGCCTGAGAGTATATGAGACACATTTCATATTTGAGTCTCTATTTTCAAATTTTCCAAATCATACATTTATTTGGTGACTATACATACAATGATATTTAAATTCACTTCCCAGTTATCTTGCTTTTTTCTTCATAATTCAAACTAGGAAAAACAAATAAACCAATAAAAAAGGCTAAATACTAATTTTGACATCCTATTTTACAATGTATCACCCTTCCAATAAATAATTTTATTATGTATAGTTAATCTCTCTCAAGCTGACTTATTTTCTGGATGTTTAGAGATAGGATAATTGTTTATTAATTTACAAATTCCTTGTTTAATAAAGTAGATTATATATAAAGTACTTAGGCTTAAATGAAAACAAATAAGTGATCTGCAACATAATGCAATAAACACAATACATAATAAGTAATGTCAGATCCAAAATCAAAGTGATAAGGGAACATGGGTTATTTGATTCACATGAACATAATAAATAGATACAAGAAGTTTAAAATTGCATCCCCATGGCTTTGGTTTGAACATGTAAGAGAGAATTTCAGATTTAAATGTTCAGGAGGAGACAGAGATTATGGTATAGCAAAAAGTACATGGGATTTAATATTGATAAGTTTCTATCCCAATTATGTGAAAGCTTCAGTGAGTCAAACTCTCACATTTCCCATGTTAAAATAGGAATGATACTTCTTTCAAATGCTTGATTAAAAAATGAGATCATGTGTCTGAGATTACTTTGTAGATATTATAGCACCACAGGGAACTATAATTATGATTTTTCAAATCCTTTTTTTCTTATTTTTCCAAAAAATTAAATTCTCCATTATTTCACAACACTTCTTAAAAACTCTGCTCCTTAGGTTACTGCTGTATAGTACCTTATGAAGACATGTATATAGTTAAGATGATTATTAGAGGACCATCTTCATGTAACTTCCCTTACGGTCAGATGAATAAATATATTCAATTATTCACCTAATATCTAAATGTAACTAAGACAGAATTTGAAAATTATAACCACTTTAATATGAATGTATAAAGGAATTACAGCTTTAACTCATTAAAAAATTAATGAAAATCCATAATGTTTTTTAAATTGGCTGCATCAATCCCTGTAAAGTGCTCCCATCTTGAAATTATAGCTCTTTTTAACATATGTATTTAGGAATTGGCAATTTGGCAAACTAGTAAAAAAAATATTTAAAAGCACTTTGTAGGCATGCATTTATTCTCCAGTCATCTACAATTAGGTTGTAAAACTTAGAGCAATGCTCTTAAACTATGATAGGTCACTTCATATATAAAATGAACTTATACTTGTTTTTTCAGTCTTCCTTCAAAAATGTGCCATACTTTTCTGAATTAATATTTGTGAAAGTGCCCTGAAAACAACAGAGTTATTATTTTGAAAGATGGTAGAGAACAGAAATAAATTTGTCAAATTCTCTTACATCTTGCTCCTACATGAGTACCAGTCCTTGAGAGTAATTCAGACCAGGATTTGAATCTGGCTCTACCATTTAGTACCTGAGTGACTTTGGGGAAATAGTTTGATATTTTTAGTAAACTTCTTCAGGGGCACCTGGGTGGCTCAGTTGGTTAGGTGACCGATCTCAGCTCAGGTCATGATTTTACAGTTTGTGGGATTGAGCCCCGTGTTGGGCTCTGTGCTGACAGCTCAGGTCCTGGAGCTGCTTGGCTTCAAACCCTGTGTCTCCCTCTCTCTTTGGCTCTCCCTCACTCATACACACATGTGTGCGCTCTCTATCTCTAAAATAACCATTAAAAAATTTAAGGTAAGCTTCTTCACAAACCTAAGAGAGATAATACTCTGCCTCATAGTGTTTCTATGGACAGTAAATTAGATAATATGAGTTAAAGAATCAGATCACCTCATAGACAATACATATTCATCAGTTTTTTAATTCAGTATCCTGCTTATCACTATCATAATGCCATTGTCCTTTTCACCTAAATACCTAAAATAAATACTTTCTAAAAAGTGTTCTTTTAATTTTTTAATGTTTTTTATCTATTTTTGAGAGACAGAGAGAGCGCGAGCGAGAGAGAGGGAGACACGGAATCCAAAGCAGGCTCCAGGCTCTGAGCTAGCTGTAGGCACAGAACCTGGCGCGGGGCTCAAACCCACGAACCGTGAGATCATGACCTGAGCCAAAGCAGGACGCTTAAGCAAATGAGCCACTCAGGTGCCCCCAAAGCTTTTTAATTTGCATAAAATAGGTACTATATTTTCTTTTTAAAAGTTTATTCATTTATTTTGAGACAGAGTGTGTGTGTGTGTGTGTGTGTGTGTGTGTGTGTGTGTGTGTGTAAGGAGAGGAGGGGTAGAGAGAGGGAGAGAGAGAGAATCCCAAGCAGGCTCCACACTATCAGCACAAAGCTGGATGGTGGGGCCCCAACCCATGTACCCTGAGATCATGACTTGTGCCAAAACCAACAGTTAGTCATTCAGCCTACTGAGCTACTCAGGATCCCCTAACTACTATTTTTTCTGCACAAGCATCATAGTTTTTCTTGCTTTATTTATTTCCTAAACATTTTGAAGGAAAATCCATTTTTCGATTGTGCAGGTTATGTGTTATAAAGTCACAGAAACACATAGAAGGTAACTCTAAAATAATATGAGTTTTTATATAGTTTTTGAAATCAGTTACATTCTTTTATGTTTTAGATTTATAATATTTATGTAACTTTATGTTGTAATTACAATTACTCTACCCCTAGTTTAACAGAAGCCCCTAAAATAAATTACTTGCTTATGGGAAGAATGGATATAAATATATTTTTGAAATAATATATAATACCTTTTCATTGGTTATGTATACATTATACTTTCTTAAAAGTATCATCTTATGTAGCATTTATTACAATAACACCTTCTATTATCCCCTGAAACTTATGAAATAACTGCAATTAAAATAACTCAGATTTTACAGTCTAGTAGCTATGCATGGTCAAATGAAACATAACTATATATGTGTGTGTGAATATATATGTGTAAATAAAATTTATCCCTCAAACACTGCTGAACTCAAGTATAATAGCTCTTCACTCTTGATAGCTTCATAGATGGCTTTTGGCAGTTCTATCAAACATAGCTGCAGGGACCTTTCAATTTCAAAAGAACACTCATTTCTCTAAGAAATTGTACTGCAAGACCAGAGAAAGTCTTTATTTATAAAAATCTAAATGTTTGACGTTTGTATACATTATAGTCTAAATATACAGATATGTGTAACAAACACACGTAAGCTAGAGACAATCTGTCTCTCAATATCCAGATTGGTTAAAAAGTTAGTAAAAGTAACTCTTTATTACATTATTTTTGTTTTGCTAGAGTAAATTAAGGAAATACTGAGTATGTTTATTAACTGTAAATGTTCTTCAAAGAATTTGTAAAAGAAGAAATACTGCCCGTTATTCATACATACAAGTATTTTTAGTGTACTGACAATTATTTTTCACTTCAAAAATTCTACATAGATTTTCACTGTTAAAATTTCTGGGTGTCAAACATGAAAGTTTTTAATTATCAGGGATAACTATTGTTTAAGTATACCAGTGATTTTCCTTAATCATACCAGAAAAATGAAACAGCCACCACCAGAAATCACACACAAATAAAAATTACAGTGACCACATTCTTATTTTGTACAAATGTATATCTCTTGAATGCATATTTATTATGTAGACATTGGGTTGGTACCTAGCACTTGATCATTTATGGACTAAAAAAAGGATATACATTTTTGCTAAGACTTGTTAATTAATTCTCTGAATATTTATTTGCAGTTTTTAAAATCATATAGCAAAAAGCTCATTATTTCAAATCCACATAAACTTTTCTTCTCATATGCATGCCTCTATTGTATTTATGTAATTTATTTGTTGATTTTATGTTGTTTATTTTTTGAACACAGTCAACAATTACTAGTCATTTTTAAAAATCTTTAAACAGAATTTATCTTTAGTAAAAACTTTCTTCAATTTGTGCATTACAAACATTAATTCCAAATACCCACATAGTTATCATTTTTTAAGAAAAATAATTTAATTTTATTTTGGTCATCTAAAATACAATCATATATGCTCAATTACTCTTCATCAATGGTTTTTTTTATGGCTGTATTTTAAAAAAATAATTCTTTTCAAATCATTTGACTCACTACTAGAATTTATATTTACTGCAATTTTCACTTAACAAATGTTCAATGTTCACTTCTACCCAAGTGACACATGAATGACTCTCTATGAACTTGGGTAAAAATAACATATATTATAGAGACAATTTCTTAACAAATATTTCCCTTACTCCCTTCATGTATATATATATATATTTGTTGATTCATTATCTAATTATTGTTCACATAATTTTATACCTAAAAATCTCATTAACAAAACATCAACCTGTTCAAAATTGTACATTTTTCAAAGAAATAGAATTTGCAGCCAATTAAAATGATTTACTTTTCTTTAAAAAAATATTAGGGTATGTGAATCCTTTTATATAATTATTTTCTAGACTCATCTTTTATTTATCAAATTTTACTATCTGTTAATATTGTGGTAAGATGAGAAATATTGGGTCAAAAATATTCACTGAGCAACTTTATAGTTAAACTAAAGCATACAGTGTTGTAGAAATCTAATGCTTTAATCTGTTCCTTATATATATGAAAATAAGTGATACTCTGAGATGATATTTTCATGTTGTTTTCAGGAAAATAAGATTACTAAATCAGGAACAGAAAAGTTGTCTACTTGAGGCATCAACTTAATTTGACTCTAGTAATAAGGAATCTGGAATGATATAGTTTATATTATTACTTCTACTACTGCCTTAGAAGTAGCAGAAACTCGTGGGCCTGGGTGGCTTAGTGAGTTAAGTATCCAACTCTTGGTTTCACCTAGGTCATGATCTCACAGTTTTGTATGTCCTAGCCCTGCACTGGGCTCTGTGTTGATAGCGCAAATCCTGCTTGGGATTCTCTGTCTCCCTCTCTCTCTGCCCTTCCCCTGCTCATGTGTACTCTCTCTCTCAAAATATATAAATAAACTTAAAAAAAAACCCAGAAAATAAAATTACTAGAATCTGTCAAATGAATAGCTTCAGTTGATGCAAAGATAAATTTAATCCCTGCTAAAATTACTTTCTCACTTTTTATTTTTCCAATTTCATTTTAAAAAGGAATAAATTATATTACTCATGATATATAATTCTCAGTTGAAGTCCCCTTGTATATTTGGGCAGAACTTTATACTTAAGTTCACAAAAATCCAACCCACTACATCAAAATGATATGTCACTGAATATCCATGCTATTATTTTGTGTATGTGAGTGTGTATGGAAGAATATGCTTTTATCCATTCCATATCCATTCCTTTCAAACTCACCTCTACAGTATAAATTCCTCCATTAAGTTATCTTCAATTAACCCAGCCCATCAAAAACCTCTCCTCCTATGATTTCCAATAGCATTATTCAGATATTGATATTAGTCAATATTCTTGAAACTAAAAATATGTCACCAACGAGTGAAGGAAAAGTTAAGAAAAATCATAGATATTATTTTGAACTTAAGATATAATAAGTTACTCTCTAAAAAATATATGAGATGAGTGTCTATACATATATATGAATACATATAGTCTATGTTATTGCAGACATACACATATTAATAATATGTTGTGCTAATAAATTTTCATATAGGTGATATTGTAGCATCTAGAGATGAATTATTTTTAATGACATAGTAAAGTTGCTGGATGGAAACTAAATACATAAAATCAACTATATTTATAAACACCAGGTAAAATTAATGTGAAAAATTAAAATAAAACTACTAATTATATTTATAAAATATAAGAAAATCAGGCATATATCCATTAGAGAATATGCAATCAAAATAAATGAAAAGAAAAGTCATATTCAGGAACAGGAAGATTCAATAATATGGAAGTGACAATCTCCAAGTAACCCCTTGATTAATAAAATTGAATGAAAAAATCTTAACAGGAGGAATTTGACACAGTAATATTGAAAGCACAAGAAAGTTCAAAAAGGCAAAAACATTTTTTTAAAAGTCATTTAGTCTCTATGGTATTGACACAGAGATGGAGAAATACACTAATGGAATATATAAGGTAACTCATAAACAGAACTCTAGTAAAATGTGAAGTCAAAATAATAAAATTTAAAGGAGAATTTTTATTTTATCAGAATAGGCAAGTATTAAACAGCAAGATGCAAAATGTGGAAATCATAAATGAAAATATTGATTAATACTATTATGTTATATTTCAGAGAAATTATTTACAGTGAACATAACTCTAAATGATA
>NC_043710.1:77397316-77441847 GCF_006229205.1 Suricata suricatta | reverse complement strand
GGGGAAGAGCACTGGGTGTTGTATGGAAAACAATTTGACAATAAATATTATGGAAAAATAAATAAATAAATACAGTGATTTCACACTTGGCTTTACTGTTTGGCAGCTGCTGGAATATACTAGTATAGTCATCCTGTACATGGTCTGTGGAAGTATTGATAGGGACAGTCACTGCTTCAATTTTTTATATTGTAGCAGCATCCCAGGAACTTCTGACTGGGTTTACTTGCACTGCAATTCTGTTTAATAGTGGCTCCTGCCCCACGACAATGTAAAAAGTGCCCTTCTACGATTAATTTGTAAACTTCTGGTATTGAGGCCATCTTGATAACACAGTCATTATGCAGCTGGCTTACAGCCAGTGCCTCACTGCCATTGCCAGTTATTATATAATTACATGAAATGATGTGTTGGTAGTATATTCAGATCACTTTAACATTCATAATGATGATGAGTGACCCTTGTTCTTATAGCATTGTCTGCTTGGGCCAGCAGTACAAAATGTATTCATGGGTAAGAACCACCTTTCCAGTTAAACTTGTGATGTGAAGATATGGTCCTATTCTCATCTATCTTATTAGGTGGAATCAAATAAATTAATCCTCAATCCAATTGGTGAAACTTCATGCACAAATAAATTGGGCTCAACTAATCAGGTTTATAAGTATAAGGTAACATAAGCTACCATCAATTGGTTTAATGTCACTCAAGGTGATATCTTGGGAATACACAGTTCCGTTTAGATCCCTTTAGATTCAGCAGATTTCAACTGCTGTGATGTTGCCCTTCAGAGGACACTAGGCAATGCCTGAAGACATTTTTAAATGTCACAACTTGGGACAGTTGCTACTGGAATCTAGTGAGTACATGTTGGGGATGCTGCTAAATAGCCTTCAATGCATAAGATATTAACCCACACCCCCTCTAAAAAAAGAATTACCTGGCACCAAATGTCATTACTGCTGAGGGTGGTAATCTTGGCTGTAGATGACAGAAACTTGACTCTCAACTAATGCCCTTCAGCGGGATACAGTCAGGGTGCTGTAAAGGTGTTTTCTGGCTTCCACTGTCCATATCACATATAAATATATGCAATGAAAATTAAAATTATATAAGTGTAGAGAGGGACGTAAGTATATAATGTAGGTATATATTTCAGGAAGCAGGTCCTAACTACTGTCATTTGCTGGTAGACACATTCAAACATAGACCAATAGTAAAATTATACCGACGCTTTTAACTTAAGCATCTTTGTGAAACAATAAGTACTTGAGTGTATGCCGTGTGACCATGATGTCAATTTTTTGCATATGCCTCTCTGTATTGAAATTATAGGAGAAATAATATTATCTTTTGAACATTAATTTTGTACATATATTTTTTGTGAAAAGAATATTTTAATAAAAGTTACCCAGGAGTCTGATTTCAGATTCACAATTAATCACTCATTCAATATTGCCGAATGTGACTTAAGTGCCCAACACTGTTCTTTCATTACTCTAAAAGCTTGTTTTAAGTACAAGGGAAACTACTTCACTTGAAAGGAATGAGAGAGGCACTTGAGTGGAATTCTGTTAAGTCCTGTGGGTACCCAGAGGCTGTGGTACTCAAGTTTCCATGTGCTTAAGAATCACTTGGGGGTACTTTTTATCATATTCTTGGGCTTGAGCACCAAAGAGTCTGATTTATTAGGTATAAAGTAGGTATTTTAAAACAAACTATCCTGGTGATTTCATGCAGATGATTTCAGACCATATTTTTAGAAATACTGCCTTAGTTCTGTAGTTCACTGAATACAACTCTAAATCTATCAGGGATTCAATTTGGGAAAAGGAGACTAGGAAAGGCTACACAAAAAGGTCAAAAAGGTTTAAGACTGTAAACAGTGAATTATTGTTAATTCAATAAGTATTTACCATAAGCCAATTATCTACCAGCAATAGTGTAGGTACTAGGAATATTGCTATGAATAAAAGAGAAAAAATAATCTGGCTTGATGGAGTTTACATTTCAGTGGGTGGAGCTAGGTAATGAATTACTAACATAAGGCATAAACAATTAATAGTTTTCTTTAGATGTAGACTTTGAAGGTGATTGATTGGGACAGTCTTGAAATAATTTAAAAAATTATTTTCTTTGAAATATGTTCCATCTCTACACCCCTCTCCATGGGCCCATAATTTTACCAAATTTTAAAAAGACAAATTGACACTAAATTTAGGAGCCAATGTTTTATTTCAGAGCAATATCTTACCTCACTCTCTAAATGATGCTGTTGGCACTTGTTACACAGTATCCGGAAGTAAAAATCTTGGCAAATCATACTGCCGTGTTTTGTTATCTACTGTGAAGAAATATTGCATGCATTTTATTTTGGCTGCCTTTAGATCTCCATATTAAAACTGCATGTATTATCATAATTAACAATTTCATGTGGTTTATAAGATGTTACAATTTTTATTAATATAATTTTAGAACTTATTTCTTAATATACTTTTTAAAGTTTTCTGATTTGAGTAACAAAAGAAATTTTATTTGTGCATATGGTTGTTTTGTTGTTGTTGTTGTTGTTATTCCTCAACTATCTAGGACACTAAATTTGGAAGATTTGAAAAGTATCCCAATCAATGAGAAAAATATTAAGTTTTTGAAAAACTTTAGAATGCAAAGTTTATTTATTACTACAGATTTTCTTGGAACTTTTATTATATGATTATGAATTGTGATCCTTCAAGACATGATAAAATAAACAATTGTTACCTAAACTTTTTCAATCATGATTTCTTTTTGTGGCGTTTATAAAAGGACAACATGCTCTGAAAGAATGATTAAGAACAGAGGAAAACATGGAAAAGAATTTTTAAAAACGTGACAAGTCAAAAAAAATCTATCATCTATCTAAACAGACACACACATATAATTGTATGACCACATGACCTACATATAATTAGATGTGAAAATGTTCATCAAAAAGAACTCCTTTTCTACTTTGAGCTGATATTTTCTGATTTTACTGCTGGTATCTCAGACTAAGAAGAAGTAATTTTCAGATTAGTTCCTGATCATTAAGTGACTTTCATCTCCCAAGACAGTAGAACATAGTTCTCACCATCAAAGCATTAGAAAGAATGTAGAAAAGGAAAATAACAAAGTCAAAGGAAAGAGTAGTCAGAATAGAGAAGGCCAAATATTTTGCCAGCGAATCTGTGAGTATTAGTTGAGGTTTTGTAGAATATATTGGAGGGAGTACACATCCAAGGAAATGAACCCCTAAAGGTATAGGCACAAAGATACTCTGTAGCGTACACACTGGTAAAGATGAAGAGTAATCTTAAAGTAAATATAAAACATTGAAGCAAACAGAACATTCCACTACTGGTAGGTTTTGATTTTTAAAAATAAATAAAAGTCATATAGAAGCATCTATCAAATCAGGAATTATGTGTATTTGCATACTGACTTGTAGGAAAGATTTAGAGTAATTATTAATCTGACTATTTTAACTTGTAAATTCTACATTATTTTTATATTTCATAATATAAATTTATTTTACAATCTAAAATATTGCACAACATACTACAATATAAATATACTATGATATATACTGCTTATCAGTAGTGACAAATATTAAAACACTTAGATTAACACAGTTTTTGTGTTAAGGGACTGATGCTATTATGAAAGAAATATAGAACCAAATAGCACTTATCCCCTTAGTCATACAAGTCAAGGAATTTTTCTTTGTGAGGTAGAATTTAGGATCAATGTCATAATTTTAATGATTATTATTCTTGATCATTTGTGTTTATGCTTAAGTTAAACATAATGAATTTTATGTAGTTCTCATGTAATGGGTTCATTTCTGTCAGTTCACAAAGTATATTTTCTTCATAAAGTTTCAATCTTTCATCTATTCATTTAACAAACATTAAGTATATTGTATTCCTAGTAGGTTATAATTTAAAGTGTCTATCTAGTATCATCACCCCTTTTTTGTATTTATTTGATAACTCT
Source organism: Suricata suricatta (assembly GCF_006229205.1). Classification (NCBI taxonomy): domain Eukaryota; kingdom Metazoa; phylum Chordata; class Mammalia; order Carnivora; family Herpestidae; genus Suricata; species Suricata suricatta. Next base: position 77,437,833 of record NC_043710.1, on the reverse strand, counting down.
CTGTTTCTTGCAAATAGAGTATCAGTGTCCAGAGTTAGCCAAGCAAGGTTAGCTACACCTTTTAGAACACTGTCTCGTGAGACTCTTCCATTTAAAAACATAACAGTGGGCATACATTAAATATCAGTCAGTTTACTTGCGGTTCAGTCAGTCCAGACCCTGTTGAGAGTTTATTTTTATTACGTAAAAGGATAACAGATTTTGTTTTTGTTTACCTTATTCTCAGTAACTTAGAATTGGTATGTGTATATAATGTCACACATGGATACATGTGTGACATTATAGGTAAATAATCATTAAAGAATAATAATGAGACAAACCAGTAAATCAAAGAAGTTAAGAATTCTGGTACATATTTGTGTTAGATCAGGGAAATTAACATTATAGATGGAATAATAAATAATACTTATGATAGCAATCCTTAATATTAAGAAAATGCTCCAAACACCTCTTTCCTGGTGAGAAATTCATGGTACTAGGTCACTACCATATAGTCCCATTAGGATGGGTAAATTATGGGGAATAAAAACACATTTCTTTCTATAGACTTTGAGCGTTGCTAAGTTTTAGGGAATATTCAGAACAGAGTTTTAAGGAATGTGATTATAAGCCACAGATCAAAGGAAAAACTAGTATGTGAAGAAAAAATATGATTTAAAAATGTGTTTGGGCACCTAATGGTTTAGTCTTCAGCTCAAATCGTAATCTCATGGTTTGTGAGTTTGACACCCTACATCAGGTCTCTGCTGTCAGTGCAAAACCCACTTCTGACACTCTGAAGCCGTTCTCTCTGCCCCTCCACCACGTGTTCTCTTTCTTTCAAACAAATAAAAACTTTAAAAGCAATTTTTAAATAAAAAATAAATTGACAGAAAATGAAAGCATAGAGATTGGAAGCATCTATTTTAACTGGTAGCATAAAAAGAATTAGAATTCGATCTCTGTAAAATCATAATCATATCTCTGTTAAATAACTTTTCTTTCAATAATGATGCATAAATAAAAATATTTACTACTTTGTTTTCTTTATTCCCAGAGGGAAGGAAAAGAAAAAAAGGACACTTACATATCTAGAAAAGAAAGGGAGGAACATAGTATAGTGATTCCTCAACTTTGGCTATATCAGAATCACCCAGTGAAATTGTTAAACAACATGGTCTGGACTCTGCACCCAATAGGTGGTGCCTGAATATTTTAATTTCTAATTAAAACAAATTTTTTCATTTTTCATTTTAATTTCCAAAAAGTCCCTACATCATGCTGACTCCTCTAGACTACAATCACTGATAAAATTCATAAGGATATCTTTAGAAATTTATAGGGATGCTAATAGACACTTTTTATAGAAAAATTATTTCTTTCTCTATTTTACTACTTCTATTGGATACTGTAAAAAGTCAGAGTAATGTCTTTAAGGGATATACAATAAATTATAAGAAACTTCATTAAATATATTCTTTCAGAATGGTTTGAAACAATATTTTTTTCAGGATATTGAAAAGGATTAAGATTGAGATTTAACTTAGTTGGCCACAGGCTTTCAAAATATATTTAAATTTTATTGAGCCCACATATGAAACTGGTTTTATCACTTACTATGTAGGCAGTCAGGTCTGAGATGGTCCTGAAAGAGTCCCATATGTTGTGGAAAGTAGATAAATGTTTTCTCACATGTTTAAGAGCAGCTTGGATGTGGTGCAAAGAGCTCTATCTTTTGAATAGAGCAAGTGGAATACAGACAGCTGTATACTGCAGAATCAGAAAATGCCTGTCTATTCCTCCCTATTGCCCATTTTCCTTTGCAAATGCTTAATGGATATTTCTAACTTTTTTTGTCATCCAAAGTTCAGCTCAAAATCTTATGAAATGTAAAGACAATCATAGACAAACACCATGAGGGAAATCTCTCTCAGTTGTTTTATATGAAGCTTTCATCATGTAAAAGAATGGATATTTGAAATAGTAATAGAAAATGATAATCACATTATATGTGAATTCTATTCTATGACCTAAGATTTATACTTACCACATCAAGTTTTGTGTACATCTGGAAAAAGAGTTATTTAAATGTTATTCTGTTCAGGAATAAAATGCCTCCAATAGTACAAGAATTAAAATATTAAAATAGGACCCTTCAATCTCTTATATATTTTTTCTAAAGTCTCTAATGTGATTCTTTGTGGCTTTTAGTCCAATCCTGGTTGTCATAACTTTGATGAAACTGTACATGTGGTCTATGAAAAGAGATGAGTGGTTAGAAGATGTGAACAAGTATCTTACTATATATGAAAAGCCACTGTTGGTTTACAGAATCACACTCCCATAGTAGTTTTCTATCCCTCAACAATTTTAAAAGCACTTCCTATGGAAAAATGGAGGTTACTTAATATGTGGGAGATATTATGACTATATCAGAAAATGTTCCATTAGCTTGAATTAGGTATTAAATCTTTTAAGCCATTGATCATTAATGAAATCATATTTTCACAAACATATTATCACTCAAAACTTAGACAATAAAACTGGAAAATAATTTTAAAGTTTTTCAGTTCATAATTAAACCTTTCTAAATCTCATTTTCACTTCTTAGGATATTATCAGAAACTAATCTTTACACTGTTTAAGTTTCATTACTTCCAGTGTTTATAAAGTCATGTACTTCTATGGGAAAATGTATTTTACTTCTAAAATAGATATATGGGGAAGCTGAGTAGTTCAGTTGGTCAAGCATCTGACTCCTAGTTTCAGCTCTGGTCATGATCTTACAGTCCATGAGTTTGAGCCCTATGTTGGACACTGTGCTCCCCGCATGAAGGTTGCTTAGAATTCTCTTTCTTTGTCTCTCTCTGCCCCTCCCCTGTCATGCTGACTCTCTCTTTCTTTTTCTCAAAATAAATAAATAAACTTTAAAAATTATATATACTTTATAATCAGTTAGGTGACCAAATATTTTTTGTACAATAATTTTCTTACACCATTACTTATAATTAATAAAATTTGGAAATAAGTCAAATTAAGAGGGATAGAAGAATGGCAAAATATATTACAGGATAAACCTACAATGAAATATTTATAGTCAACAGAGGTCTTATCTAGAAGTTAGGGTCAAGGGTAACATTTATTGACCACATTACTTTTCTGCATTGTGCAAGTTTTCTAAACTCAAAACATAAAAAAAAATAAATTGTTTTTGAATCAACACATTTTGACATTTACAATTATTCATTTATCATATTCTTATTTTAATCAGTTTATTAATTGTAAGGATTACTCATCTGACATTGCATAAAGTTAGTTTGAGGGGCAGATTGTACACTTGTATCTAGATACAATATATTTATAATCTATTATAAAATTTCCAAAAAACATTATTCTTTATGAGACAATAGTGATGAAAATGACAAAAAGATTAACATAGTATCAAGATTGTTAAAATTCTTATTCAAAATATCTTTCTCTCGAATGAAATATGGCCATTTGTAGGAAAGTGGATGGATCTCGAGGGTGTCATGCTAAGCGAAATAAGTCAGGCAGAGAAGGGCAGAAACCATATGTTTGCACTCATAGGTCTAACAGGAGAACAGGAGAAACGTAATGGAGAACAAGGGGGAGGGGAAGAGAGAAAGAGAGTTGGGGAGAGAGGGATGCAAAATTTGAGAGACTATTGAATGCTGAAAATAAACTGAGGGTTGAAGGGGAAGGGGGAAGGGGGAAAAGAGGTGGTGGTGATGGAGGAGGGCACTTGTGGGGAAGAGCACTGGGTGTTGTATGGAAAATAACTTGACAATAAACTACTTAAAAATATCTTTCTCTTGCCAACTCAGGTACTGTTCCAAATCCTAATGTTTTTACTGTATGATGTTATTATAAAATTTTCATTTAAGAAATCCATAATGCATTTCTATAAGTTCATTGATAAATATTTCTTAAATAACAACATAAAGGAGTTCATGTAGCAGTATGTGAGATTCAGGAATGGGAGATGTTTCCGGGCACAGTTTAAGAATGACTATGGCAGGAGAGAGATGAAGCTGGTGGCAGAGTAGGAGGCCATCAGGCTTGCCTCATCCCACGGACACAATTAGATAACTTCAAATTATCCTAAATACTAGAAATTGACCTGAAGACTGACAGAAGAAACTCCACAACTAAAGGTAAAGAAGAGGCACATCAAAGAAGAAAAAAGCCAAGACCTAGACAAAATGTGAAGATAGAAGATTTTATCCCAAACAAAAGAATAAGATAAAGCCACAAGTGATCTAAATGAAACAGACATAAGTAACATGTGTAATCAAGAATTTAAAGCCACAATCATAAGGATATTCACTGAACTGGAGGAAAGAATAGAAGACATCAGGGAGACCCTTACCACAAAGATAAAAGAAATGAAAAGGAATCAGAGATGAAGAGTGTAAATAAATAAATAAATAAATAACATTGGAAACGGGCTTGGTGTAATGAGCAGCAGGCTGGAGGGAGCAGAGGAATGAATTAGTGATCTAGAAGACAAAGTAATGGAAAGCAATGAAGCTCAAGAAAAGAGAGGGAAAAAAAAGGATTATGGAACATGAGAATATAATTAGGAAACTCAGTGATACCATCAAAATTAATAGCATTTATATCAAAGGAGATCCAGAAGAAGAAAAGAGAGAAAAGGGAGCAGAAAATTTATTTGAAAAAAATAGTAGATGAAAACTTCCCTAACCTGTGAAAGGAAAAGATATCCAGATCCAGGAGGCATAGGAACTCCTATCAAAATCAATAAAAGCAGGCCAACATCAAGGCATATTGCAATTAAATTTCCAAAATATGGTGGTTTAAAAAATCTTAAAAACAGGAAAACAAAAGAAGTCTTGAATTTATATGAGAAGACCCATAAGGGTAGCTAGAGATTTGTCAACAGAAACTCACCAAGCTGGAAGGGAATGGCATGATATATTCAAAGTCCTGAATGGGAAAAATCTGCAGCCAAGAATATTCTATCCATCAAAGTTTTCCTTTAAAATATATAGAGAGTGATAAAAAGTTTCCCAGACAAACAAAAAAAGGGGATTCTTTGAAATAATACTAAAGTAGAAAAGAAAGACTGCAAGTGACATATATAAGAAAAGAACAGAGAAAATCTCCAGAAATAATGACAAAACAAGTGTAAAATGGCATTAAATACACATCTATCAATAATAGCTTTGAATATAAATGGAAAAATGCTCCAGTCAAAAGGCATAAGGTGTCAAATGGATAAAAAAAAATAAACAAGACCCACCTATATGCTGCCTGAAGAGACTCATTTTAGAGATAAATGTATCTGTAAATTGCAAATTGAAAGTGAGATATAGAGAAACATTTATGATGCAAATGGATGTCAAAAGAAATCCAGAGTAGCGATACTTATATTGGACAAACTCTAAAACAAAAACAAAGAGACAAAGAAGAGCACTATATCATAAAGATACTTTTAAGATTATTACAGAGCTGGGGGGAGGAGCCAAGATGGAGGATAAGAAGGGATCACTGTAAACTTCATCCACCCCATCTATCAAACTGAGAAGGACATTGCTCTTACTTGCAAGAATGGAAGGAGAAAATACAGACTCCAGAAAGAAGACCACTTCAAAGATGCCTGAGTGAGTGCGAACTGGGGAGATTGGAAAACAGGTCAGCCAAAGAGGGGCAGGGGAGGGGGGAGCCCCAGTCCCACACAGGGAAAGTGTGCAGAGCCCCTGAGAGACAAAGGGAAGAGAAAGAGACACTGAACAAGCTCATGGTACTGTCTCTAGAGAAGAGATAAAGAACGTTTAACCCCTCACTGAGAGAAAAATTCTCACTCCATATATTACCGCTGGGCAACCCGAATCCAGAACCCGGGTGGCACAAGGAAAAAACAGCCCCAACCTTATGTGATACTGGCAGGGAGTTGGCAGCAGTGGCAGCTGTGACAGAGGACGTGGCTGCAGGGGTGTGCACTAAGGCTGTGGCTGCGGGGGCACGCACCTCATTTCCCCAGTGCATCTCGCCTCCGGCAACAGCAGTGCAAATCCCGAATCCTGGCTGCCACCAGGGAAAAAAAGCCCCCACCCCTATGCTATCCCGGCAGGGAGTTGGCAGCAACAGCAGCAGCAGCAGTAGTGGGGGAGGAGGTGGCTGCAGCTGCGGGAGAGTGCACCTCATTTCTGGTAGTGCAACTTGCCTCCAGCGGTGGTGCAAATCCCAGCCAGCGCCATGAGACACGCTACGAGATCCTGACTACAAAGCCAGCTGCCAAAACGAGTACATCTCATCTCTGGTAGCATAAAAGTGCATGGATTAGGATTTTGAAGCAAAGCGGACCTGGAAAATACAGCTTGGCTTGCCCGCGCACAAGAAGAATGGACTAATAATAGTGGCCTGCAGCGCTTAGTTCCAGTGGAGCTTGTGGAACTGCAATTCTACTCTCTGCAACCACCGAGGCGGGGCTTCCAAAAGCACCCCAGACCTACCTACACCAAACCACACCTATCCGCTAGGGGGAGCTGCTGCTTTTTTGTATTTACTTTTTATTATTATTTTTTTTTTTTTACTTTTTTTACTTTATTAATTTTTTTCTGTTTATTTTCCGTTTTCCTTTCTCCCTCTTGTTTTTTCTCTCTGGCCATCCAGATATAATCTCCCTTATCTCATCCTTATCTCTCCCTTCGACTGGTTATACACTTTTAGACTGTCCATTGTCCTTTGTTGCCCCGACCCCCTTCATTTCTTTCTTTTCTTCTTTTCTTTTCTTTCCTTTCCCTTCCTTTTCTTTTCTTCCTTTCCCCCCTTTAATTTGTTTGTTTGATCTGTGTGTTTGTGTGCTTTTGTTCCCTGTGTGCTTGTCTGTTGGTCTTCCTTTTCAGGGCTACCCCAGACACAAGCCAAAGTACACATGATGGAGTGTCCCAAATATCGCTGAGTAGGGAAATAAAATAATCAAAGGCACAACAAAAGAAACTGAGAGACAACATTAAAAGTACACTTCTTGAAATGACAGGACCTGGACAGTCAATAAGCCTCCTTTAACAGAGTAACACTAACAGGTGTACAGTGCACAATGAGCTTTTAAAACTGACAAGAGACAAAAAGCTAGACAAATAAACAAAATGAAAAAAAACTCTCTCCTAAAGAGAGTCCAGGAAGAAGTCATAGCTACAGAACTGCTCAAAATAGATCTAAGCAACATAATTAAATAAGAATTTAGAACAATTGTCATAAAATTAATCACTGGGCTTGAAAAAGGCATCAGAGAAGCTACTGATACAATGACTAGGGACTTTCAAAATTGCTGTGACAGCTAAAAAAAAAAGCTATAAATGAGGCGAATAATAAAATGGAGGCGCCAACTCATGGATTTAAGAGGCAGAGAGAAGATCAGGTGTGTTAGAAGACAGTTTTAGCAAAAAAGGCAGCCGAGAAAAAGAGAGAAATTGATCCAGGAGCAGGAAAGGAGAATTCGGGACCTGAGTGATACAATCAAATGGAACAACATCTGTATCATAGGAATTCCTGAAAAGGAAGAAAAAGAGAGAGAGGTCCTGAAGGGGTACTAGACCAATTTATAACTGAGAATTTCCCAAATCTGGGAAAATAAATGGACATTCAAATTCATGTGGCACAAAGAACCCCCATAAGATGTAATTTGAATCGACCTTCCACATGATGTATCATAGTGAAACTGGCAAAATATAAAGATAAAGAGAGAATTCTGAAAGCATCTAGGAATCAAAGGGCCCTAACATACAAAGGGAAACCTATCAGAGTGGTAACAGACCTATCTAATGACACCTGGTAGGCTGGGAAGGAATGGCATGAAATCTTCAATGTGACGAACAGAAAAAATATGCCGCCAAGAATCCTTTATCCAGTAAGCCTGTGATTTAAAATAGAAGGAGAGATAAAGGTGTTCCCAAATAAACAAAAATTGAGAGAATTCATGACCACCAAACCAGCCCTACAAGAAATCCTAAGAGGGACTCTATGAGGGAAATGTTGCAAAGAATACAAGGTGACAGAGACACCAATACAAACATGAATTCTACAAAGAACACAATGAATCTAAACCCACATTTTTCAATAATAACACTGAATATAAATGGATTGAATGCTCTAACCAAACGACATGGGGTAATAGAATGGATAAAAAACAAAATCCATCTATTTGCTGTCTACAAGTGACTCAATTTAGGCCTGAAGACACATTCAGATTGAAAGTAAAGGGATGGAGAAATATCTATCATATCAAAAGATGAAGAGGGACATTATATAAAAACTACAGGGTCTCTCCATCAGGAAGAGCTAACAATTATAAATATCTATGCATCACATTCGGGAGTGCCAAAATATATAAAACAATTAATCACAGACAGAAGCAATCTTATTGATAAGAATGTGCTAATTGCAGGGGACTTTAATACTCCACTGACATCAATGGATAGATCAACCAGACAGAAAATCACCAATTAAACAATGGACCTGAATGATACATTGGAACAGATGGAATTGTTAGATATATTTAGAACTCTGCATCCTGATGTTAGGAAACTCAACTTCTCGAATGCACATGGCACATTCTCCAAGATAGATCACATACTGGGGCATAAAGTAGCCCTTCATAAGTATAAACGAATTGAGATCATACCATGCACACTTTCAGATCACAATGCTATGAAACTTGAAATGAACCACAGGAAAAAGTCTGGAAAACCTCCAAAAAATGTGGAGGTTAAAAACCACCACCATACTAAAGAATGATTGGGCTAATCAGACAGTTGGAGAAGCCATTAAAAATATATGGAAACCAATGAAAACGAAAATACAACATTCCAAACTCTCTGGGACACAGCAAAGGCAGTCCTAAGAGGAAAGTATATTGCAATCCAGGGCTATTTCAACAATCTAGAAAAATCACAAATTAAAAATCTAACAGAAAACTTAATGGAACTAGAAGGGGAGTAGCAAGAGCACCTCAAACCCAGATGAAGAAAAGAAATAATAAAGATAATTTAAGAAATAATATAGAATCCCAAAAAAATGGTTGAGCAGATCAATGAAACCAAGAAGTGGTTCTTTGAAAAAAATAAACAAAATTGAGAAACCTCTAGCAAGACTCCTTAAAAAAAAAAGAGAGAGCACCCGAAAAGACAAAATCACGAATGAAAATGGATCTATTATAACCAATCCCTTAGAAATACAAGCATGAATAGACCGATAACCAGTGAAGAAATCGAATCCATTATCAAAATCTCCCAATGAATACGAGACCAGAGTCAGGTGGCTTCCCAAGGGAACTCTACCAGACATTTAAAACAGAACTCATACCCATTCTTCTCTAACTATTCCAAAAATAGACATAGAAGGAAAACTTCCAAACTCATTCTTTGAAGCCAGCATCACCTTGATACCCAAACCAGACAGAGACCCAGTAAAAAAAGAGAAATACAGACTAATATCCTTAATGAATACAGAGGCAAAAATACTCAACTGGTTACTAGCAAATCGAATTCTACAGCATATAAGAAAAATATCCATCATGATCAAATGGGATTCATTCCTGGGTTACAGGGCTGGTTCATTATTCACAAATTCATCAATGTGATACATCACATTAACAATAGAAAAGATAAAAAACATATGATCCTGCCGATAGATGCAGAAAAAGCATTAGACAAAATACAGCACCCTTTCTTAATAAAAACCCTTGAGAAAGTTGGAGTAGAAGGAACTTACTTAAACATTATAAGAGCAATTTATGAAAACCACACAGCTGATATCATCCTCCATGGGGAAAGACTTAGAGCTTTCCCCCTGAGATCTGGAACATGACAGAGGTGTCCACTCTCACCACTATTGTATAACAGTGCTGGAAGTCCTAGCATCAGCAATCAGACAAAAAAAAGAAATAAAAGGCATCAGAATTGACAAAGAAGAAGTCAAACTTTCACTTTTCACAGATGACATGATACTATACTTGGAAAACCTGATCGACTCCACCAGAAGCCCTCTAGAACTGACCAATGAATTCAGTAAAGTTGCAGGGTATGAAATCAATGTACAAAAATCAGTTGCATTCCTATACACCAATAATGAAGCAGCAAAAAGAGAAATCAAGAAACTGATCCCATTCACAATTGCATGAAAAACCATAAAATACCTAAGAATAAACCTGACCAAGGATGTAAAAGACCTATGTGATGAAAACTATAGAAAACTTATGAAAGAAATTGAAGAAGACACCAAGAAATGGAAAAACATTCCATGCTCATGGATCAGAAGAATAAACATTGTTAAAACCTCATTATTACCCAAAGCAATCTACCCATTCAATGCAATCCCCATCAAAATTGTATCAGCGTTCTTCTCAAAGCTATAACAAGCTCCCAGAAAATTTGTATGGAACCATAAAAGAACCTGAATACCCAAAGTCATATTGAAGAAGGAAATCAAAACAGGAGGCATCACAATCCCAGACTTTAGCCTCTTCTACAAAGCTGTCATCATCAAGACAGTATGGTACGGGCACAAAAACAGACACATAGACCAATGGAATAGAATAGAGAACCCAGAACTGGGCTCACAAATGTATGGCCAATTAATTTTTGACAAAGCAGGAAGAGTATCCAATGGAAAAAAGTCTGCCTCTGTAGCAGGTGGTGCTGGGAGAACTGGACAGCAACATGTGGAAGAATGAAACTAGACCACTTTCTTACACCATAACCAAAAAGAATCTCAAAATGGCTGAAGGACCTGAATGTGAGACAGGAATCCATCAAAACCCTTGAGGAGAAAGTAGGAAACAGCCTCCTTGACCTCAACTGCAGCAATTTCCTACTTGACGCATCCCCAAAGGCAAGGAAAATGAAAGCAAAAATGAACCATTGGGACCTCATAAAGATATAAAGCTTCTGCACTGCAGAGGAAACAATAAAAAAAAAAACTAATAGGCAACCGAAAGAATGGGAAAAGATAGTTCTAAATGGCATTTAAGGGCTAGTATCCAAAATCTACAAGGAACTCACCAAACTTCACACTCACAAAACAAATAACCCAGTGAAGAAATGGGCAGAGGACATAAACAGACACTTCTCCAAAAAGGATATCCAGATGGCCAATAGGCAATTGAAATGATGCTCAGCATCACTCATCATCAGGGAAACACAAATCAAAACCACACTGAGATACCACCTCACGCCAGTCAGAGTGGCTAAAATGAACAAATCAAGAGACTATAGATGCTGGTGAGGATGTGGAGAAACGGGCACCCTCGTACACTTTTGGTAGGAATGTAAACTGGTGCAGCCACCCTGAAAACAGTATGGAGGTTCCTCAAAAACTATCAATAGATCTCCCCTATGACCCAGCAATAGCCCTGCTAGGGTATTATCCAAGAGATACAGAGGTGCTGATGCATAGGAGCACATGTACCCCAATGTTCATAGCAGCACTGTTAACAATAGCTAAATCATGGAAAGGGCCCAAATGTCCATCACCTGATGAGTGGATCAAGAAGATGTGGTATATACATACAATGGAGTATTCCATGGCAATGAGAAAGAATGAAATCTGGCCATTTGTAGCAAAGTGGATGGACCTCAAGGGTGTCATGCTAAGCGAAATAAGTCAGGTAGAGAAGGACAGATACCGTATGTTCGGACTCATAGGTCTAACAGGAGAACAGGAGACACCTAATGGAGGACCATGGGGAGGGGGGAAGGGTGAAAGAGCTGGGGTCAGAGGGGGACGCAAAACCTGAGAGACTATTGAATACTGAAAACGAACCGAGGGTTGAAGGGGGATTAGGAGGGGGAAGGGAGTTGGTGTTAATGGAGGAAAGCACTTGTGGGGAGGAGAACTGGGTGTCATAACGAAACCAATTTGACAATAAACTATTAATAAAAAACTTTAAAAATAAATAATACAAAACATTAAACAAAAAAATCCAAAAAACAAAAAAACAGCAAAAAAACCCACCCAAAAATATTCCTTAACCTCAAAAAACAAAAGATTATTACAGAGATATCTGTAGCATAATTCAAGAATATTAGGGGCTTCTAAGTGGCTCAGTTGGTTAAGTATCTGACTTTGGTTTAGGTCATGATGTCACAGTTTGTGAGTTCAAGCCCCAGTTCATGCCCCGCGTTCAGCTCTATGCTGAAAACTCCGAGTCTGGAGCCTTCTTCATATTCTGTGCTTCCCTCTCTCTCTGCCCCTTCCCTGCTTGTGTTCTCTCTCTCAAAATTAATTAAACATTAAAAAATTATGTCATTTTCCTGGAAATTTGGTTATTTTCTGGGTTTTTAAAAAGTAGTTTATTTTTGAGACCAAGAGAGACAGGGCACAAGTGGGGCAGGGGCAAGAGAGAGGGAGACAGAGAACCTGAAACAGACTCCAGGCTACGAACTGTCAGCACAGACCTGTTGTGAGGCTTGAACCCGGGAACGGTGAGATCATATTTGAGCCAAAGTTAGACACTTAATTGGCTCCCCCAGGCACCCTGATTTTCTGTGTTTTTAAACTTGGGGAATCTAAATTATGTAACTGATTTTTTTCTTTCTCTGCAGCAATTAGATAACCTGGGTTTAAGTATGTGGCCCATGAATAAGTCACAAATGTGTACATTTGAAAATAAAGTATATTTGTTAAGTCTTTGTTTACTTTTTATCTGCAATCTTTACTGTTTTCTTTATTTTTTCACGGCTCTTCCACTTCCCTTTTACCATATGCTGATTCATTTGTTATGTACTGTCTTAGGCTTCCTAATTTTTTTTTTCTTTTTTGGGGGGAAGAACATACAACATTATTGAGTGAATGAATGAATAACTTTCCTAAATTTTTAAAGATGAGTATTTAATGTTTGCTTCTATGTATGAGATCAATTTAATTGTAGTTACTAATATAACTGTGGTTGCTTCATTTCCAAACAGCAGTCGGTAGTTTTTGTTGTGTATAAAGGTATGCCTCGAAAAACCACAAGCCTTTTTTATCCTGGCTTACCAACTGATTTTATTTTTCATAATGTTTTTTATTTATTTATTAGTTTTTGAGAGACAGAGAGAGCGAGCATGAGCAGGGGAGGGTCAGAGAGAGAGGGAGATACAGAATCTGAAGCAGGCTCCAGGCTCTGAGCTAGCTGTCAGCACAGAGCCCGATGTGGGGCTTGACCCCATGAACTGTGAGATCATGACCTGAGCCGAAGGCAGAGGCTTCACCGACTGAGCCACCCAGGCGCCCCTTCCCAATTGATTTTCTGAGTACCTCTAGATCACACACTATATAATACACTTCTCTGTTTGCCCATGTAGTAGCCTTGACAAGTTAAATTACTCAGGACTTTTGCCATTGATGACGATGGTGCTTATTGACAAGATTGTATCCGTGTCAGTTTAGTCTACTTAACATGGACACAATAGGTAATAGAGATAAAAAATAATTATGGCCTAGGTCACACACCCTAGGATAAAAAATAGAGACTAATGGAGGAAACATACAAAACAAATGATTTCCATCTTGTAATTGGTACAGTAATCTAGATAGATACAAAGTGTTATAGTGCAATTACATAATAAAACTAAATAGCTACACCTGTGATGAACATAATATTTAAAGTTGTGGGATCACCATGTTATACACCTGAAACCAATGTAACATTGTGTCAACAAAACTTCAAGAATAACAATTTTTAATTTAAAAAACAATAAAAGTAACAAGTTCTGTAATGCCTGTAAATAGTCAACAATTGTTTACTAAGCTTCTCCTGTGAGTGGATGTAATTCTAAGCTCTAGAAATAGAGCACTGAGAAACAACATTCATTTTGTTTCCCTTTCTGCTTTTATAGGTTTTTAGATTTTTCCCTCCCTTTCTTGGAAAATTCTTTGGCTTCTTTCCTTTTGTCTTTTATTGTAATGTATAATTTCTTTTTTTCTATTGAAATGAGTGATTTTATCTGCCTGTAATTAAAATTGTACATACCATTACTATATCATCTCACTCTTTTAATATGACTTAACTGTATATTTTGTTTGTTAACTCTAAATATGTTGTGCAGAATACAAAGGATCAAAGACTGTCATCAACATAAACAAGAATGTTACTCTTTCAGGAGATTTGAAACATCATTCTAAAATTTGTACCATTATGTTATCTGTACCTTTGTGCCAATTAGCACACACCTGAAATTCAGATTTCCATATAGAGTAAGCTTTTAGAAATGTTTCCATATCTTTATTTTGTTTGGATTTTTTTCTGAGTTTCAAATAGGAAAGTAGGAACATTCCGCTTATGGAATTTTTAACCACAAGAGAGTCATCAGAAAAAGCAGCTTAAGAAGAAACTACAAATATTTATTTTTCCTCTTGCTGTGAGTGAATGGCATGTTTCTTTGGCTTTAAAAAGTCTTATCAAAGATAATTCAATTCAGCTGTGATAAAGCACTGTAAAGAATTTCTGTTTGTGTTATCTGAAATTAAATGTAGCTATGTAGACATGTGAGTGAGGGAAAGAAGACCTGAATGTCTACTTTAAGAAAAAGAAAAATTACTTAAGAGTCCTTTCGTTAGGAAGCTTTTTTTTTTTTCATGACTCTCTCCTTGGCCAAAGCATCCTGTATTTGCTCTCTCAGAAATTCCTTTGAGTTCCTATTCTATTAAAGAATAATATTGCCATTGTTTCAACTGTTTAACATTTTCCATATTTCCACATCCTAAATCCAAATTTTGACTTAAAGGGGGAAGCTCACTTTTTGATGAACTCAATTAGAAAAATGAATAGGGCAGTCTAGATATTTAAGAGACAGATCAATTATCTAAGGTAAGTATATATCGATTCTAGCTTATCCCAAATTAGCACTGTGATATTTTGGCAGCTCCTCATTACAAAACTGAAATTGCAAAACGTTTGTCTCCCACATTAAGTTAAAACAACTATAGGCTCAAGAGGGAAAAATATATGGCTATAGACTGATAGGCTATTATAATGTCAAGAAGCTTAGTCATCATTGATGATCTGCTTTAAATTGGCTTTAAATTGGTAGGACAAAATCTTTCATGTATTGTCACTGAGTTTTTGCTCTGCTTCTTCCAAAAAGACTCTTCATTAAATGTTAAAATAATAAATACAGAACAAACAATCAAACATGCAAACAAGAAAATCCCATATAACATGGCTTATTCCTATTTAAAAATGGAACATATCATTATGTGGTAAGTTGATATTATCCCTAAAATTAAGCAAAGTTACCCCCCAAATTAAAAGTTCAAATTTCATATTTAGCTGCTCTGTTTGTTTGTTTACTTACTTATTTTACAAAGACTATCATCATTTTTGCTATCACTTCTGTTCCCTTCAGGGTGAGTATGACTGGTCCTGTCAGAGAAAATGTATAATCTTTTCAATTCTATAAAACAAGTGTGTAATTCTAAAATGGCCATTCCTATTGGAGAAAAATGCTTTTTAGTGTCTTTTAAGTATAACTTAACAATAGAAAAATGTTGAATGTAAATTTGATTCCTTTAGAAAATAATCATAAAATTTAATCAAGGAATTTTTATTAAAGTGTGCCATTTATAGTTCTAATTTACCCATTATTCTGAGAGGTCAATATTTTTAGAGTAAGGGAAATATTTCCTCATATTTTTCATTAATGTTCCAGATGGTAATTTGCATATATTTAATAATTATATATATAATTCATATACAAATAGTTTTAAAGCAACTCATTTTGTCAGAAGTAGTACAGTGACCACTGAAGCTAAACAGTTCATTTGCTCTAGTTATGCTGACATTGTAGCATGAAACTGCTCCCATACTCAAAACCTGATAAATGTTTCCTATTTTAGAAACAAGAAATCCTCCAAGGTGCCCCTGGAGGAAAGCCCTTCAAGCTTTCATGATTTCCTCTAAATGTTTAAAATCATGCTCTATTTATGTGTTCTGAGTAACAAGTATTGGCTTCTTTCCTGGAAATAAAATGCTTTACTCTTTTTTCTCCCTTAGTGGCTTCATGCTGTGTGCTGCTTTTTTCCTAAAATTCTGATTTAGTTTTATTATTCAAAGGATAAAAATAATAATTTTAAGTATAGTAGTTCTTTTCTTAACCTTGATGACTGATGTAAAGACACTAAGAAGTAACGCAGAAAAATAATGCAGTATTTAATAATTATTCATATTAATAGATGTCAGGATGACTTTCATAGTGATTTAAAAATCTTGATTCATTAATTTAGTATATATTCAAGAAGAGGGGTGTTAGTAATATTATATATGTGGCATTTAGAATTCAAAATTAAAGGATGCCTGGGTGGCTAAGTCGATTAAGCGTTCAGCTTTGGCTCAGGTCATGATCTCACAGTTTGTGGGTTTGAGCCCCGCATCAGGTTGGGTTCTGTGCTGACAGCTAGCTCAGAGCCTAGAGCCTGCTTCAGATTCTGTGTCTCCCTTTCTCTCTGACCCTCCCCTGCTGGTGCTGACTATCTCTGTCTCTCAAAAATAAATAAAAAATTTTTTTAAATTAGAATTAAAAATTAAGTAAAGTGTTTGGATAAAATATTCAATGTTGAATTATGAAAGTATTTTGTGGATTTGCTTACTCAGTATAACACATTAAAATTTGCATACTACTTTGATATTTGATGCCATGACAAATTGTTCACTATATACATGAAAACATACTAAATAAAATAGAGTTATGATCCTAATAATATACAAAATATAATGCATAGAAGTTTATGTAGAAAAATATTAGAAATTGATTTATAAGTATATCATTACATACTTTAATATATATGTAAAATATGTTAGCAAATATTATATATAAAAATAAAATACATAATCATAAATATAATCCACATATTTGACAATATACAATTTTTAATTTAAGTAAAGAATAAACATAATTGAAAAAGTAGAAACATTTTTGTCATATATGTCACAAAGAGTTAATGTACATCATTAATAATTAATATCTATTCAGCTTTCATGAGAAAGCCAAAATAGCATTTCAAATAAAAAATATATATGCATATATATGTATATATATATATAAACATATGAGAAACTTAATTTTAAAGAAACATAAATAAAATAGAATAATATTTGAAATGCTATTATACTATGTTTTGTTAAGGGCTACGTAAGTGAAATCCTCATAAGTGGGAATAAGTTGGTAAAAGCTTTATAAAAAACAGTATCTCAGGGGTGCCTGGGTGGCTCAATGGGTTAAGCATCTACAGTGTGGAGCCTGCTTGGGATTCTCTTTCTATCCTTCTCTCTGCCCCTCCCTCACTCTTACTCTCTCTTTCTCAAAATGAATCAATAAAGCAAACAAAATACAATCAGTATTTCCAATGAAACTATATGAAAATATAATCACTTCCAGGCTATTAATAAAGTGATGCTATCTAATGCAGAAACAATGTGGTAGCCAAATGTGGCTGTATCATAACTTTTAAGAGCTCTTTTAGAGTCAGGAAACAAATATTTCTTGATAACTCTCCACTACTATATGTAATGCACTTTGATAATCATTTTTATACTTATTATTACATTCCTATAGAATTTATTGATCTGTTTTATTAACTTTTTCTAATGGATGAGAAACCTAATGCTCAGAAAGGTAACTAATTTAACTAATGCCACCCACTAGTAAGTGTGTATCAGAACTGAGCTCTGTTTTACACCAATTTAGCTGAATTCAACAAAAATGTATTTAGCACTCTTAGCACACATCAAATGATAAGAGAAATAGGTGAATAGGTGTGAATATATCATATATGGGTGATCTTGACCTAACAGGCACTTTTAATAGCTTATGGCCATATTTTGAAATCACTTAAATTCTAACCATGATTTTCAAATAAAATATCATTATTTCTTACATTGTTGAATAGTTTATTAAACATTCTAAAATATAATTATTTTTATAATGACGTCAAATGTTTTATGTACTTTAGTAAACTTATTAGCCTCAAAACTAAGTGGTCTTCCTGCCACTTTCTAGTTTACTATAAGAGTCAAATATATTTCTCGTATGAATTTATGAATTACATGCTTAATGGTAGAACAATCAACCTCTTACCTCATACTCTTTAGATATTTTAATTATATGATTTCAAGCTTTTATTTATTTTTTTCTTTATAGTTTATTGTCAAGTTGGTTTTAATATAACACCCAGTGCTCATCACAAGTTCCCTCCTCCATGCCCCTCAGCCCCCTTCCCCTCTCCCCCTCCCTCATTGGCCCTCAGTTTCTTCTCAGTATTTAACAGTCTCTTATGGTATGCCTCCCTCCTTCTCCCCAACTATTTTTCCCTTTCCCCTCCACCATGGTCCTCTGTTAAATTTCTCCTGTTACACTTATGAGTGAAAACATATGGTATCTGTCCTTCTCTGCCTGACTTATTTCACTTAGCATAACACCCTCCAGTTCCATTCATGTTGCTACAAGTGCCCAGATTTCATTCTTTCTCATTGCCATGTTGTATTCCATTGTATAGATAAACCACGTCTTCTTGATCCATTCATCAGTTGATAGACATTTAGGCTCTTTCCATGATTTGGCTATTGTAGAAAGTGCTGCTATGAACATTGGGGTACATGTGCCCCTATTGCTGGGTCATAGGGGAGTTCTATTGTTAGTTAATTATATGTTTTAAAGAAAATAAAATCTTTTTATTAATATACCAAAAGGCCTGTGTCAGTAGTATTTGATGTTTTTACCAACATTTTGGAAAATATTGGAAAAGAAAATAACTTTTCAGAGTTTTAGGCGTAACTATGCTTTAATTCAAAATGAATCCAAATATTACTTTAGATTGGTATTAGTTATGGAGCCAGAAATATGTTATGATTTATTGAATATATCTACCTAAATAGGTTAATGTGATAAGATTATTTAGACTCACTTTTCTCTGTATCTGATAAAATAGCTGTGAAAGAGAAAAATCAGTGAGCTATTTTTTTTTCCTTTGGTGAACAGAAATAAGGGAGGAGAGGGGAGAGAAAGAGCGTAGGGAAGGGAAGGGAAGGGAAAAGAAGGGAAGGGAAGGGAAGGGAGGGACAGAGAAAAGTGAATGAGCAGAGAGGATTTTACTGTTACAGTCTCTTATCACACACAAGAGTTTCTAGCATAAACACCAAATCTGAGTTGCTATTGGTATTTGTATTTGTATTAATTTCAAGCCCACTGCTAGGTCTATTTGGGAAGGGGAAGAAGACACTAGGAGCTGAACCCAAGTTCCAGAGGAGACACGATCATCATGAACACTCTTGAGAGAAAGTGTATATTGACCAAAGGGAAGAGGAGTAGACTGAATGGGGTCATTTCTGTTTCTTAAGTGTGCTTACATACATAATATATAGCTCTTATTTTTCTTTTAGGTGCCTGTATAAAAAAATGTTTAAAATAATCAACAGTTACTAATAATGAAGTCAAGATAAGGAAGAATGAAATACAAATAAACTTTAGGTTATTGACAGGAAGCACAAATAACTTGTAATAGAAACTTTACACTATATGTTCGAATTGGAACTGTTTCTAATTTAAATTTCAAAGAAGAAACAGGGCCATAAATTTAATAAAAGATTCCCGAGTCTTGCAATATTTTACATTTGAATCAGTTTCCAAAATGTAATGAATGACTTGTAAATAAACAATGCTATGCTGGCTTATAAATTTAATGTTTTTAAATTTAGTTTGAAACTTCTATTTTAATGTTTTAATCATATGAGCAATTAAAATTCTGAGTAATTTCCAGATCAGAGAAAGTTTAGTAAAGTTGAGTCTGTGTTAAAGATATTTTCCCTTTGGGATAATTCATAGCTTCTTATATTTTCCCTTTTCTTTCTTCTTCCTTCCTCCCTCCCTTCCTTATGTTTTCTTATGTATATATGTATACACATTCTCATTTTTTGGTGTATAATTTCCATACACTTACAGACAGATACAACTTGTATGTCTATAAGTTGCAGTCAAATAATTTACATTAATTATTTCCCTTCATTACATATTTTTAAAATCTGAATATTTTTTCATAGCAATTTACAATAGAAGCAAGAAAAACAAAGTGACTTTTGTTACTTTAGAAATAGCAATTTTTGTTTATTTTAGAAATATAACTAAGGGTGGCATCAATAATCAAATGTAGGGAGATCAGTTTCTTGACAATAGGTTACTGAGAACAAAAATAAATGTTATCCTTTATGATTTAAGTAAATATGTTTATATAGTGTTTTTAAATCATTTTCGCCTGTTAGTTATTCATATATTTATTAAATAAAGAAAAAATTTCAGGGGTGTCAGAGTGGCTCAGTCAGTTAACCATCGGACTCTTGGTTTTAGCTCAGGTTGTGATCTCACAGTTCTTGAGTTCGAACCCCACATTGGTCTCAGTGCTGATAGTGTAGAACCTGGTTGGAATTTTCTGCCTTGTTCTCTCTCTGCACCTCTCCCTATGCACTGTCTCTGTTTCTCTCAAAATAAATAAACTTTTTAAAAGTAAAAATTTAAGTATAAATTAAACCAAAATATTGATAATAAAATGGAATTTGTGGGGAGTATGGTTGGCTCGGTCTGTCAAGCATCGAACTTCAGCTCAGGTCATGATCTCATGGTTCATAGGTTCCGGCCTCACATCAGACTCTGTGCTGACAGCTCGGAGCCTGGAACCTGCTTCAGATTCTGTGTCTCTCCTTCACTCTGCCTTTCCCCTACTTGCAATCCATCTCTCTCTCTCTCAAAAATAAACATTAAAAGATTAAAAATGGAATTTGTGTGTGTTGCGTATATGTATGTATTACGTAACAAACACAATTAATGCTTATACTAAATTATTTCCCAGAACCTCCAAATTATTGATGACTTATTTATACGTGTTAGCTTAAATTATTCCTTTAAACAAAATTTATATAAACACTATAAAAATTCTAGTACCATTATAAGTACTTATTTTTATTTCATTTTTTAATTCATAAATTGTACTCCAACTTAAACTACACTCCAGGGTTCACAGGAGACAGGAAAATAAAAAGGTTATAACTATTTATCTTAATAAACAGTAAAAAATGAAAGGCATCACTATTAATGCATTTTCCACAAGGGAAAAATAAGCTGTAAAGATGTGCTTTGCATGAATGTATGTGACATTTATGTCAATTTGAGACACAAAACAGAATTCAGGAAACTGCAGTATTATGCACCAACCGATTTTACCTTTTCAATTTTCGAATAGGACACAATTCCTAATGAGTGCAGGTTTTCCTTTGTAAGTTAAGGAATAGAACTGTAGAGAGAAATTCTGTCTGTCTGTACGTTTGTCCCTGAGATAGTATAAGATTATTTAATTATTTCCTCAGATTATTCTTCAATTTTGAATTAAATAAATCAGAAATCCTTTTAAAACTGTATTAAAGTTATTTGAAAATGTAAAGTGACCTACAAAAATGTAAGAATTATCAATAAGCTTTATTTGCATGAATTCTAGAGTGGTACTGACACAGAGTCTAATAATGAGTACTTCCTAATACTTAATATGTTTCTCTCTCCTTTTTAAGCCCCTTATTTACCCTAATTTCAAGCTAACTGAATCATTCCTATACATGCTGATGTTTTTTATGCCTTAATACATATTTTATTTTTATACATTTATTATTGACGTATAGTTGACATTCAATGTTTATTAGTGTCAGGTGCACAGCATAATGATTTGTTAATTCTATACATTACTCAGTGCTTCCCATGGTAAGTACAGTCACCATCTGTCACCATACAACATTATTACAATATTATTGATTATATTCCCTATGCAGTACTTTTCATCTTCATGACTTATTTCATAACTGGAGGTTTGTACTTCTCAGTCTCCTTCCTTTATTTCCTCATCCTGCAACCCACCTTCCCTCCGGCAACTACCAGTTTTCTGTATTTTTAAGAGTCTGTTTTTTTTTTAATTTTTAGTTTATTTGTTTTGTTTTTTATATACCACATATATAAGAAATCATATGGTATTTGTCTTTCTCTGACTTATTTCACTTAGTATAAAAATTTTAAGTTCTCTGTAAATTACAGAGATTTCAAGAGAGATGGGGTAATCCCAGAAGTGGTTATCTCTTAACGTTTCTGTGTTGGATTACCCACTTGATAGACTAAGAAACTGATATTTAAAGAAAATAATTTTACTCATCAGATGAAAAGTTAGAAGTCCCTTACACTTATTTATAGTTTTCTATTGTTTCTATGTTTTTAATTATATGAGGTTAAGGGAATATACCCTAATGTTTTCTATATATAGTGTCACTGGAATCAATTTGGCCCTGCCAGTAAAATTATTTTAATCTGTATCATTTATTAAAGAAAGCAAAAGTATATAAATTCCCTTTAAACACACTTCTTCTATTGTGGTATAAACTAGAAAACATTGCAAGTACAGAGAGATGAAATCTTTAAAACAAAACTAGTAATGACTGTCATCTGTTTGACAAGAAATCATAGGTTTTCTAAACTTACAATTATTTATTATGGTTTTAAATATATTAACATTAATTTAAAGTCACAACATATACCAGGAAGAGTATAACCCATTTTTTAAAAGGCTGTGACACTTCATAATTGCAAAATTTTGCTCAAATTCTTTGTGCAAATATTTTAAATATTTGAATTAAAATGGCACATAGTAGGAACTTAATAATTATTTAGCAAAGGATAATTAATAGACACTATATTTAAGGTTAAGTATTAATGAACTGTAATTTTAAAAGACTCTGAGAGGGCCCCATGAGTGGCTCAGTCAGTTAAGCGTGTGACTTGATTTGGGCTCAGGTCATGATCTCATGGTTTGTGAGTTTGAGCCCCATGGTGGACTCTACACCGGTTGTGAGGAGCCTGCTTGGAATTCTATCTCTATTCTTCTCTCTTTGACCCTCCCTTGCTTTTGCTCTCACCTGTGAGCACTTTCTCTCTCTCTCTCAAAATAAATAAATAAAACTTAAAAGAAAAAAAAAACCAGACATGGGCTCCTGGGTGGCTCAGTCGGTTAAGCATCTGACTTCAGCTCAGGTCATGATCTCACAGTCTGTGGGTTGGAGCTCCGGATGGGGCTCTGTGCTGATAGCTCATAGCCTGGAACCTGCTTCTGATTCTGTGTCTCCCTCTCTCTCTGCCCCTTCCCCACTCTCTCTCTGTCTCCATCACTCAAAATAAAATAATAAAAAGACATAAAAATTTTTTTAAAAACCACCAAAACAAGCATACTCCTAAACAGTGGTCTCTTTGCCTGGAAGGACCTGTCTCCAGATATATCTATGGGTTAAACTGCTCTCCTGTTTAACTCTTTACTCACAGTTACCCAAGAAAGAGTGTAACCTCTTTTAGACTATTAAACCTCCCCCTATGACCAGAATTCTAAATCTTTTCAGTATTACATATTTTTCATTTTTATTAGCCTTTATCACTTAATGTACTGTCATTTATTATATTATTTTAGCATATTTATCTTTCATTATATTTGTAAGAATCTATTTACCAGAATTAAAACTCTGAGACCCCTTTTGTGTTTAGTATTATATCCCAAATGCTTAGGACAGTGCCAGCCATTTAATAAATATTAGTCAAATAAATAAATAAACTAATAAAGGTTAAACACCTCTATTAATAAGGATTAGATTCATTTGTAAGAAAAACTAAATTTACAAAAGCTAGAATAATGTGGATGTTTATCTTCCACATAAACAAAAGCAGTTTAGGGGGCTACTTTGATGGCTCATGAAATATCAATATCCAAACTACTTCTATCCTTTTGTACTCTTATTCTCAATATGTGGCTTCTACCTAAAGGTTCTAAATGATTACTGAATTCATAATCTAGGAACAATAACAATAAAAATAATATAAGGAGGGCACATCGCATATATTCAAGTCATTTCCTAAAAGTTGTATATACCAATTTACTTTATATTTCATTGCCCAGCATTTAGTCACCTTGTTACATCCAAAGGAATGTAGGATTGGAAGTTATGTGCTCAGCTGAAGATCCTGGGTTGTTCTACAGAATAAGGGAAAAATGGATATTTGTAGAAAACTCTGTGTCATAAAAATTCAAATGTATATGATGAGTAAACAATTAGAAATAAAACTGGTCATCCTAAACAAATTGCTTAAGCAGCATCAGTATTGGTTTACACCTGTTGTAACAGAATAATTACCCTCACATTCAAAAGTGTTCTAATTTGGACAATAAACTGCACAATTACCTTACATATTTGACTGTAGGTCAGTAGAAATATTTGTGCTAAAAATGTATGTCTGGGAATCAGGAGCATATGTACTATGTAAAGCCAAGAAAAAGTATGAGGTTGCCTAGAAAGCTAACACATAAATATAAAAAAGAAGAGGTCCTGTAACTGAAGCCTAAGGTATTCTAAAATGTAAAGGTCAAAAAGGCAGAGAAGTCAAACCGGTTAGAGGAAAATCAAAGGGAAGTTGGTTTCATAAAGGTCAAGGGAAAATAGTGTTTCAAGGAGAACTATGCAGATGATCTTGATAGATGAGAGAAAATGAGAACTGAGAATTTATCATGAGATTCAGCAATCTAAAGCAATGTATTGGTCTTAATAATCACTATTTACTAGAACTATCACCACAAAATGGAAAGAAAGCAATTGGAGTAAAAAGTATATGATTTTTTGGAAAGTTTACTTTAGAGAAATAAAGTAGTAAAGGAAATATCTCTACACTTAGTTTAAATTTTTTTAGTTTATTTGTTTTGAGAGAGAGTGAGCATGAGTGGCAGAGGGGCAGAGAGAGAGGGAGGGAGAATCCCAAGTGCGTCTCTGTGTTCTCATAGCTGAGCCCCACGTGGGGCTCAATCTCATAAACTGTAAGATCATAACATGAGCTGAAACCAAAAGTCAGGGTTTCAACTAATTGAGCCATTTAGGCACCTTAAGACCTTTCTAAAAAATCTTAAAACAAGGGTATACCTAATCATGTAAATCTACTGAAGAGACTGATCCAGAAAATACTGAAAATGTAATGATGCTTGGAAAGTAGGTAGCAATTATGGAATTGATGCCTTTGAGAACGTGAGATGGGAAGGCAATCTAATAAATAAGCAGAAGGATTGGCCTTATACAGAAAACCACTTTTGAAACTGTAAAGTCCTGCTGGATGAATGGATTGATTGATTTAATGGTTAAAGAATGCAAAAAACTCTTGTCCAATTTAAATTGTTTTTTCTCCTTAAGTATCATCAATTAAGGGAGGAAGGAGCATTAAGCAATGTGAGATTAAACAGAACGGGGCAAGAATTTTCTAGATCAGACCTTGCTATTCAGAGTGGTTCTGATGATCAAAAACATTAGTGTCTCCTAGAAATTGTTAGAAATGCAGATTCTCAGGTATCTCACAAGATTTTTAGAAACTGCATTTTAATAAGATCGCCAAGTGATTTGTGTGCACATTAACTTTGGAAGTCACCAATCAGAAAAGGAGAGTGAATTGATAAACAAACAGTAGTAGTATTGTCCAAATGACTAGTTGCCCTTTGAGATTAGCAGTCATGATTTTATTTTTTTAAATTTTTAAAATATTTTTATTTATTTTTGAGAGACAGAGAGATACAATGGGAGCAGGGGAAAGCCAGAGAGAGAAAGAGGCACAGAATCCGAAGCAGGCTCCAGGCGCTGAGCTGTAAGCACAGAGCCTGATGCAGGGCTTGAACCTACAAACCATGAGATCATGACCTGAGCCGAAGCCTGATGTTTATCTGACTGAGCCACCCAGGCGCCCCAGCAGTCATGATTTTAAAGTGAGATAAGTTTTGCATTAACCATCTTCAACATCCTAATAAAGATCTCTTGAATATTTTTCAGTCATTTCAAATTTAAGTCTAAAACAAAATCTGTTTCCCAACTAGTTTTCCTCATCATAGT
This sequence comes from Suricata suricatta, assembly GCF_006229205.1. Lineage (NCBI taxonomy): Eukaryota > Metazoa > Chordata > Mammalia > Carnivora > Herpestidae > Suricata > Suricata suricatta. The sequence goes on along the minus strand of NC_043710.1, from coordinate 77,411,909 downwards.
AAATGGCACCATAATTGCCTCTGCTGTTTGAAGCAAATATCAGTAAATCAACCTTGATTCATTTTTCCTCTCCCAACTATACCCTAATCTTTTAGAATGTGCTATGGATTTTATCACCAAAAACCACCTGAAATCTGTCTGTTTCTTTCAGTCTTCTCAGCTGATATGCTAGCCTAACTTTTACCATCTCTTCTTGGATGATTTCAACAGCTTACCATTGCTGTCTGTGTTTTCACTTTCAAAGTATCAAAGTGTTGTAATGACTTTTTTCATATTCTAGAATGTTAAACAAACAAACCAAAAAACAAATCCAATAGTTGGAACAACCACAAATTGTAGTGAAATTAAAAGACCTCTCATCTGAAACATAATTATAGGAATGCAGGTTGGTTCACACTGAGAAGATAAGCCTGAATTTGAAAGAAGGATCATTTAATTTCTACTTTCAGTTATTTGAAGGGCAAAGAATCACTAACACATTCTGATTGCCAAAGAGCCACACACTGGGCTAGGCACTGGAAAGCCATTATTTCCATTTCTTACAATAGCACTTTATGATAGTTTTCACTTAATCGCAACCTCCCACACCATTAAAACTAGAACTATGACCACAGTAATGGTACAAGAAATAATTATCACAGCAATCTAAAGCATAAAATTATTTGAGAGTGCCTCATTGAATATCCCTTGAAATATTCAAGCACAGTAAAAAAAAAAAAAAAACACTGGCAGAGATGCCATGGAGAGGATTCAGCATGAGTTGTGTAGGCTAGATGATAAGAAAGTTTATAGTATCGTTGGAATTCCATGGTTCTGTGATTCATTGTAACCTAGAATTCATTGCCAGAATGAAATTGATTGGATTTACATTTAGAACAATGTGTGAAACATTCTGTGACATGAATAAGAAAAAAAAATTTCCACCAGATTGGTTGGGGTCCATCAAATTAATAGGAAGATGCAGAACTTTCTGAAATTTCATAAGAGTCTACCAACTTGGCCTTGTTCCTGTGGTTGCTAACATATCATCAATGAAATCAGATTGGAAGGAAAGTAAAAATTGTCCAAAACCAATAAATTCATTATACAGATTCACAGATTAATGGATATGTCACATTTCACACAGCCAAAACTACATTTCTTGATAACTACTCTGGGTAACAAATTCATTATACTGTGCTACTCTACAATGGGTTTCTCTTATATGTGTGTGTGTGTGTGTGTGTGTGTGTGTGTGTGCACATATATAATCTATATAAATATATACATATGTAAATACAACATATATAGATACACACATATAAATATATGAATTATATATTATATAACATATTACATGTAAATACAAATATATAAATATATATTTATGTGTATAAATATATATTTAGTAGTTCAATGCCCTAATTTCCTGAGAGTTCTTTGCACAGACTACTTTTTTGTCTCCTCAGATACTCAGATTAGCCACACTTACATACATTCAGTTTCCCAAACTGCCATACTCTCGCAAGACTGTGCCTCTAAATATACTCTTTCCTTTGCCTAGGTTACATTTTTTTGGAAAGTTGTGCCAATGCACACCATGTGTCTAATAAACATTTTTTTACCTCATTAAAATTATAAAGTCAATGACCCTGGAATACTTTTAAATTAAAAATTTAAGAGCCCAAACAAAACTAAATTTCAAATAATAAAAATATAATAATAACAGACTAGCATATAACTTTAATGATATAAAAGCTACAAATATCTTCACTTGCATATAAGCCAATAATGTATTGATGGCAAATTAAATTAGATGCTATGAAAATGTTTTTAAAAAGTAATACTCCAAGTCACCTAGATGGCTCAGTAGGTTAAGCATCTGACTTGGGCTCATGTCATGATCTCATGGTTTGAGGGTTCAAGCCCTACTTTAGGCCTTGTGTTGACAGCTCAGAGCCTGGAGCCTGCTTCAGATTCTGTGTCTCCATCTCTTTTCTGTCCCTTCCCTATTCATGCTTTGTGTCTCTCTTTTTCTCTCAAAAATAAACATTAAAAAAGTGATACTCAAAGAATCTTAAATTTGAAAAGAAAAATAAAATAGCATAAAAATTTCAGATGAAGGTAGAGAGAGATGGTGGCAGAATAAGAGGATCGCAGGCTCATCCCCTTCCATGAACACAACTAGATAACTACCAATTAATTCTAAATAGCACAGAAATCAACTTGAAGACAGAGAGAACAAACTCCACAAATAAATGGAGAGAAGAGGATACATCAAAGAAGATAGGAAGTGCAGAAATGTGGTTTGAGGAAGAAAACAGATCACAAGGGAGAAACTATGGTTGTAGAAGAAGGAGAGAGAATATGGGAGAGAGAGAGAGAGAGAGAGAGAGAGAGAGAGAGAGAGGCTGAGAGAGAAAGGGACATACAGGGAACAGACAAGTTGAATATTTACCCAAAGTCATTGGCAGGGAAAAAGAGAGGGGTTGATTTTCATGTTCTTGCAAGCTGTGGGGCTTAAAGATTGGGCTTTTAAATATTAAGGGCTTGACTGGAACAGAAGCAGGAAACATAACAGACTTTTCTAATACAGTACACAAGGATGACACAGAAACAAAATTCAAAGATGGAAGAATTCATCCCCAATGAAAGAACAAGATAATGTCATGGCCCAATCTAAATGAAACAGATATAAGTTACATGATGGATGGAGAATTTGGGATTTTTTGGGTCATCTTACTTTTTAATGTTTTTCCTTTTTTTCATATTTTCATTTGTATTCTATTCAGTTAACATATAGTTAACATGTATGTAGATAACATAATTGGCTTCAGGGTAGAATTTAGTGATTCATCACTTACATATAGCACTCAGTGATCAACACAAGTGTCTTCTTTAATACCTGATGTAGCATTTAAAACAACAATCATAAGGATACTAGTTGGGCTTGAGAAAAGAATGGAAGATTTCAGGGAGATCCTTACCACAGAGAAAAAAGAATCAGTCTGAAATTAAAAAAAATGCCATTACTGAAATTGAAAACAGGTTCAATGCAATGAACACAAGCATGGAAGTAGAAGAATGAACAAGTGATACAGAAGGTGAAATAATGGAAAATAATGAAGCTGAACAAGAGAAAAAGAATTATTTAACATGAGAGTAGACAGGGAATTCAGTGACTTCATCATACATAATAACATTTGTATTACAGTTGTCCCAAAAGAAGAGACAAAAAAGGGGGCATAAAATTTATTTGAATAATTAATTGCTGAAACTTGTCGAATTTGGGGAAAGAAACAGATATCCAAATCCAGGAACCACAGAAAACTTCCATTTGGGGCGCCTGAGTGGCTCAGTCAGTTAAGCGTCCAACTTTGGCTCAGGTCATGTGGTTCCTGAGTTTGAGCATTGCGTCAGGCTCTGCGCTGACTGCTCAGAGCCTGAAGCCTGCTTCCGATTCTGTGTCTCCCTCTCTCTCTGCCCCTCCCCTGCTATTTCTCTGTCTCTCTATCTTTCAAAATAAATAAATGTTAAAAAAAATAAAAACAAACAAAACAGGCCAACACCAAGACATATTAGAATTTAATTTGCAAAATATATTAATTAAAAAATCTTAAAAGTAGAAAGACAATAGATGTCCTGAATTTTCAAGGGATGACCCATAAGGCTAGCAGTAGCCTCTACAGAAAATTCGGAAGCCGAAAGAGAGTGGGATAACATATTCAAAGTGTTGAACGGGAGAAATCTGAAGCCAGAAATGCTCTATCTGGCAAGATTATCATTCAGAATAGAAAGAGAGATTAAGAGTTCCCTGAAAACAAAACTAAAGTGGTTTGTAACCACTGAGCCAGCCCTATAAGAAATATTAAAAAGTATTCTTTGAGTGGGAAGGAAAGACCAAAAGTTACAAAGACAAGAAAGGAACAGAGAAATCTCCAGAAACACCAAATCAGTAATAAAATGGCACTATATACATATGTATACATAAATGCCTTGACTGTAAATAGACTAAATACTTTAGTCAAAAGAGATAGAGTGTCAGAATGAATGAGAAAACAAGACTCATCTATATGCTGCCTATAGAGATTCAGTTTAGACCTTCATTTTAGCTGTATATTGGAAGTGAGGTGATAGAAAATAATTAATAGCCAACACCAAGGAAACATAAAGGATTTTAAGAGATTATTATGAAAATTATATGGCCACAAATTGGACAACCTGGAATAAATGGACAAGTTCCTAGAAACATATAAACTACCAAATCTGGAACAGGAATAGAGAAATTGAACACACTGATAACTAGCTAAGAAATAGATCCAATAATAAAATATCCCCCAACAAACAAAAGTCCATGGCAAAATGTCTTCACAGGTAAATTCTACCAAACATTCAAAGAAGAATTAATACTATTCTCCTCAAAATATTGCAACAAAATGGAGGAGGAAAGGAAACTTCCAAATACATCCTATGAGGCCAGGATTACCCTGATACCAAAACCAGATAAAGACTCTGCTGAAAAAGAAAACTATAGGCCAATATCCCTGATGGACACAGAGGCAAAAATTCTCAAGAAAATACCAGCAAACTGAATCCAATAATACTTTAAAAGAATGATTCACTATGACTAAGTGGGATTTATTTCTGGATGGCGAGTATGGTTCAGTGCTCACAAATCAACCAACATGATACAACACATAAATTTTTTAAAAAAGCATAAGACATCTATAAGCCTCTCAACAGACACATAACAAGCATTTCACAAAGTACCTCATCCATTCATAAAAACTCTCAGCAACGTAGGCTTAGAGAGAACATACCTCTACTATAGGCCATATACAAAACTAAATAAAGACCATATACAAAAAATTCACCATTAATGTCATCCTCAATGAGAATGTCCCCTATGGTCACAAACAAGAGAAGGATGTCCACTCTCACCACTGTTATTTAACAGAGCACTTGACATCTTAGCCACAGCAATCAGACAAGAAAAAGAAATAAAAGGCATCTAAATCAGCAAGGAAAATCTCCAACTTTCACAGTTTGCAGATTACATGGTACTCTATATAGAAAACCCAAAAGATTGTCCAAAAAAATTGCTTGAACTGATACATGAATTCAGCAAATTTGCAGGATACAAAGTCAATGTACAGAAATCTGTTGCATTTCTATGCACCATTAATGAAGCAGCAGCAAGAGAAATCAAGAAATCAATCACATTTACAATTGCACCAAAACCTATAAGATACCTAGGAACAAACCTAATCAAAGAGGTTAAAAAAAATAGAAATCTATAGTCTGAAAACTATAAAAGACTAATGAAAGAAATTGAAGAGGACACAAAGAAATGGAAAGATTCCATGCTCATGGACTGGAAGAGGAAATATGGTTAAAATATATATCTACATTCCCAAAGCAATCTACCCATCGAATGAAATATCTATTAAAATACCACCAGGATTTTTCACAGAGCTAGAACAATCCTAAAATTTGTATAGAACCACAAAAGACCCTGAGTAACCAAAGCAATGTTAAAAAAGAAAAGCAGAGCTGGAGGTATCACAAACACTGTCTTCAAGTTATATTAAAAAGCTCTTGTGATCAAGACAGTATGGTACTTGTATAAAAACAGACACATAGATCAATGGAGCAGAATAGAGTACCAAGAAATGAACCCTCATCTATATGGTCAATTAATCTTCAACAAATTAGGAAATAATATTCAATGTAAAAAAGACAATCTCTTTAACAAATGGTTTTGGAAAAACTGGATAACAACATGTAAAAAAAGGGAACTGGATGACTTTCTTTTACTATACACAAAAATATATTCAAAATTGATGAAAACCTTGAATGTCAGACAGAAGGAAGCTATTAAAATTCTAGAAGAGGGGAGCCTGGGTGGCTCAGCTGGTTAAGCATCCACTTTGGTTCAGGTCTTGATCTCACTGTTCATGGGTTCCAGCCCCGTGTCAGGCTCTATCCTGACAGCTCAGAGCCTGGAGCCTGCTTCAGATTCTGTGTCTCCCTCTCTCTCTCTGACCCTCCCTGCTCATACTCTTTCTCTCTCTGTCTCTCAAAAATAAAATAAAAGTTAAAAAATCTTAAATCCTAGAGGAGAACACAAACAGTAACCTCTTTGACATTGCCAGAAGCAAAGTCTTAGGACATATATCTCCTGAAGCAAGGAAAATAAAAACAAATATACACTATTGGGAATTCATAAAAATAAAAATCTTCTGCACAGAGCAGTAAATAAAAAAATAAAACTAAAAGGCAACCCATGGAATGGGAAAAGATATTTGTAAATAACATATTTGATAAAGGATCAGTATCCAAAATACGTATAGAAATTATACAACTTAACAGCCCCTCCAAAAAACCCAAATAATTCAGTTAAAAATTGACAGAAGGTATGTACAGACATTTTTCCAAAGAAAAAATATGGATGGCTAACAGACATATGAAAAGATGTTCATCACTCATCATCAGGGAAATACAAATAAAACTACAATGAGATACTACTTCACACCTGTCAGAATGGCCAACATCAAAAATACAAGAACAGGTATTGGTGAGGATGAGGAGAAAAAGGAATCTTTTTGCACTGTTGATGCAAATGTAAACTGGTTCAGCCACTGGAAAACAATATGGAGTTTCCTCAAACATTTAAAAATAGAAATACCCTATGGGTGCCCGTGTGGCTCACTTGGTATGTCTGACTCTTGATTTCAGCTCAGGTCATGGTCTCACAGCTTGTGAGTTCGAGCCATAATTTGGGTTCTGCATGGACAGTGCAGAGGCTGCTTGGGATTCTTTCTCTCTCTGTCCTTCTCTCTGTCTTTCTCTTTCTGCTACTCCCTGGCTATCACATTCTCTCTCTCTCTCAAAATAAATAAATAAACTTAAAAATAAAAACATAGAAATATCCTATGATCCAGCAATTGCACTTCTAGGTATTTACCCAAAGAATACAAAAATACTATTTTGGTGAGGTGGGAGTGCCTGGGGGGCTCAGTTGGTTAAGTGCCTGATTTCAGCTCAGACAATGATTTTATGGCCTGTGGGTTTGGGTTCTGTGCTGACAGCTCAGAGCCTGAAGCCAGCTTCAGATTCTGTGTCGTCTTCTCTCTCTGCCCCTCCCCAGCTCTCTCTCTTTCTCTCTCTCCAAACAAATAAAAATTAAAAATACTATTTTTAAAGTTATTTATTTGTTTTGAGGGAAAGCATGTGTAAGCAGAAGAGGGCAGAGAGAGAGAGAGAGAGAGAGAGAGAGAGATACAGAAAATCTCAAGCAGGTTCCATGCTATCAGCACAGAACCCAATGAGAGGCTTGATCTCATAAACCATAAGATTATAACCTGAACCAAAATCAAAAGTTGGCTGCATAGCAGACTGAGTAACCCAGGAACCCCACAAAAATAGTAACTTAAAGAAATACGTGCATCCTGATGTTTATAGCAGTATTTATCTACAATGGCCAATTGTGGAAATAGCCCAAGTGTCCACTGACTGATGAATAGATAAAGATATGACATACATGGACAATGGAAAATATTGTTAAGCCATAAAAAATAATGAGATTTTGCCATTTGCAACAACATGGATAGATCTAGAAGGTATAATATTAAGTAAAATAACTCAGAGAAAGACAGATAGCATATAATTTCACTCATGTGAAATTTAAGAAACCAAATGAACAATGCAAACCAAGAAACAGTCTTTTAAGTATAGAGAATAAATTGGTGGTTACCAGAAGGGACGGAGGGTGGCGGGTGTGCAGATTAAATAAGTGATGGGAATTAAAGAGTGCACTTGTTGTGATGAGCACAGGGTATTGTATGGAAGTGTGGAATCACTATATTGTACACTTGAAACTAATATTACAGTATATGTTAACTAATTGCATTTTAAATGAAAAAAGATTTACAAAAGGAAAAAAAAAGATACTAACTATGTCCTTGGAAAAGTAGAGCAAATTTTTAACAAAGCAGAATTTAAAAAATAAGATAAAGATAAGAAAATTATACAAATAAATGAGGAGATGTTATGTACAAATGAGTAAAACTCTTCCAGAAACACACATACACCCCCTAGGAATTTACTCAAGAAATAATATGAAATTTTTCAGAAATGTAGAATAGATATTTAAATATAAAAACATCTCAATATCAGAAATTAATATAAATATGTAACATATATCACATCAGACTTTACAAAAGTATTACTGGATATCTGAAAGGTCATAAAAATTAGGAGTATATTTTCTAATCTATATTTTAATATGTGGCCACTTTATCACATAGCCAGTTTCAAATATCCAGTATTGCAAAAATTCTTCCATCTACATATTCTTTTTCCACAGGAGAATATTCTTTACAAAATCAAAATAGAAAACAAATACAGAGAATATCATGTAATCCAAGATTTAAGAGATCTTTTACAGGAAAAACTAAAAAATTCCCAGGATAAAAATAAGTAAATATTCTAGGATCACAGCTATGCAATAGGCCATAAGGAAACTTGTCCAGATAGGAGCAGCAAAATACAGGTGTTTAGGATTTGTGTCTCCAACACTGAAAATGGAACCAAAGAGTTATCTGATGTGACTCATCATATACAGCATAATTTTATAGTTCAATCAGAGTTTAGAAAATAAGTAATCTGAGCGGTAATCATTTGATGTATATGATGTAAACATGTTTCCCTTATTCCATGAAAATAAAACATTTCATTTCATATTTCTTTTAAATAGTTTTCTTGATGAAAGATATTCCATTTTTTTCATAATTTGAAAAGTCAAAAATTCGAAAAGTCAACAACTTAGTTAAATTGTTTTTTATTAGCATCATTACAATTTTTTTGTATGAATCTCATTTCTCTGCTCCATCTCCTGACTGACAATGTGATAATTGACAGTTTCTTAAGTTAAACAAAATAACGTTGGCACTCTACCCTCCATCCATTAAAAAAAAAAATTTAAAATTAACTGTATTTTGAAGCTCCTGGGTGTCTTAGTCTGTCAAGGATCTTACTCTTGGTTTCAGCTCAGGTCATGATCTCACAAGTACTCATTTTGAGCCCTCCCTTGGGCTCCATGCTGCTGTCAGTGCAGAGACGGCTTGTGATTGTCTCCCTCGCTTTCTCTCTCTTTCCGTCTCTCTATGCCCTTCCCCATGCTTTCTCTCTCTCTCAAAGTAAATAAATAAACTTTTAAAAGTAAAATAAAGGTGCAAAGATGCAATAAAACTAGCCTACTAATGATCTAGGATGTGAACATTAACTGACATCTTGTTTGTAAACCTATCACAGATTTAGTCAAGACAGTATATATTATAATTACAACTCAGCAGAAGATGTGTCCTTAGGGTATTAATTTAACTCTCCCATAAGCAGGATTAAAATCCATATTCACTTCATGCACTTTTTATATTGCCAAATATTAAGATCTGTCTAGGAAAGCATATTTCAAACATCCAAAGTAAGAGTATTCTAAATGTAATTTCTGTCTTTACTGAAAAGCTTCAGTACACAATACATATGCCATTAAACTCATCTAGTAATACACCTTCCAATACAAATAGGAAACCATTTGAAATTCATGCACTAACCTCCAAAGCTATAAAGCCTGTTTATAAATGATCTGATTTTGATTCATTTCACTTTTCCACATATCCGGTGATCATTTGGTGATCAAATCTGGCAGTTAACAATTTGCCATTCGACATTCTGTCAACAGATCATTCTTTTTATAGCTTGTTACATTTAAAAAAGTGATTAAGCTAATTAAACACAACTGGGAAACTAAGTACGTATAGATTTATATAACATTATGCAATGGCTTTGGAAAGCACATTATTATTTTGAATAACTCAAACCATAGTTAAATTCATTAACTTATGCTTTTAGTATTACTCACAACAGTAAAATGTTTATTTTTATAAGTAGTTTATATATGCTTTATGAAAATGTTAAGAATTGCACAAAAATGTGGTTGACTGTTTAAAAATGTAGACATTTTTATAAAGTTAACAGTGTAAACATGAGTAAATCCTTTTGTCAAAATGTTTATATTTTGTTATAAATAATATTTTCTATGCTTTATCTTTGAGTACTTTTATTATTTTGTATAAAGGTGAATAAACATTAGCAATATTAATCTAATAAAAATAGACAAGCTAAAGCAATAAGAAAAAATGGAAGTTTGTAAAAGTAATTTTACCTAGTACTTGGATTTCTTGGATTTCCATTGATTATAAATGTGAATTTCTGTCACAGCTTAATAAATTTCAGTTGTTTTAGGCCAGTTCAGCAGGCAGGGAAAAACGTACAGCATTGAATGTGCTTAAGTAATATGATACAATTATTAAGGATTACTGGAGACTGTAGTACATGACTCCTCTGAGGATTAATTTACCTGTTTGCTGATTGCTACATACAATTTCTAGTGCTTTAGCCCTTTGAGATCTGCTACTACAATTAGCACACATGGTACATCCTACATATTCCTCCTGTACAATATTGCAGTTTATTGGTGACAAAATTATTTAATACCTATCAGAAACACTTCATGTATCCTTATTTCAGATTTTGATAACTCATAATATTTCATCACTATTTGTACATTTTTAAAGAAAGAGAAAATAAAAGTAATTCTAGGAAGGGTTCATATACTGCTTCTGAACAAGACTAACAGCCATAAAACAATTTTATTAATTTTATAATGTGTTTGTTACATATTGATAATTATAATTTGATCTCATTTATAGAATTTAATATTTTGATACCACCTAGGAAATAAATTGCTTATTCTTTCTTTTTTATACTCTATTTGTCATATACGTAAAAACATTTCATCAAAAAAAAGAATGAATTTTTTTTACTTTAAATTGCTACCCACAGTTTGTGCTTGATTTTTCTTGAGGATATTTTAATGAAAGATATTTAATAAATTATAAAAAACATCCCAACAAAGTAGACTGCAAGGCCAAAGCTCTGAGAATTGCAAGTATACTATTGGCCAGAACTATACAGGCTAAATCTTCTTTCAAAGCCCTTAAAAAAGTACACACACACACACACACACACACACACACACACACACACCAGAGAATAGGAGAAAATCGGGGCAGAAAAAAGTGAAATTTATTGCTGAATTAGATCCCCAACACTGGTTTACAAGACACACATTGCACAGTATTTAACCCCAGGCTTAAAAACAAAGCAAAAGCACAAAGCAAGTGGCTTTTATCAAAGCAGAATAAAACAAACAAACAAAAACAAAACAAAACAAAAACAAAATACATGCTGGAAAAGTCTAAAGTTCTTTGTGGGAAGAACAGTTCTGATTTGAAAGTTGACCAGGGGCTCACAGCTGTCTCCTTCAAGACTGATTGTTGCACATCATGAAGCAAAGCCTGAGAGTACAGAACCCACGCACTTAAATATGCTCCTATCCAGACTTTACAGGTAGAAAGAGGTGCTTTGGAAACAGATCTACTTACATGAGACAAGAGGAAACCCACACTAGGTATATCAGTATTAATAAGCAGATAATAAAAGGTTGGCAGACATAAGAAAAAGCAAAAAAAAAATCAAAGAGAAATACTAAGATGGTTTTGCAGATGAGCTGACACTAGAGGAAACATATTTGGGAACAGGAGGAAGCTAAAAACAAAAATCATTTCCAAACTTATATGCATATTCAAAAAGGTATTGCAGCCTTTTTTTTTAAAAAGTGAAAAATAGCAGTGCCTGGGTGGCTTAGTTGGTTGAGCGTCCAACTTTGGCTTAGGTCATGATCTCGCCATTGGTGGGTTGGAAGTCCAATTCAGGGTCTGTGCTGACAGCTCAGATCCTGGAGCCTGCTTCAGGTTCTGTCTCTCTCTCTCTCTCTCTCTCTCTCTCTGCCCCTCCCCTGCTCACACTGTCTCTCTCTCTCTCTCCTTCTCTCTCTCACAAGTGAATAAACATTAAAAAAATAAAAAAATAAAAATAATTTAAAAAGTGAAAAAATAATAAATCTGTAACATAAAAAGAGTGTTCAGAAGTTATAAAGGGGCACCTGGGTGGTTCAGTAGGTTAAATGTCTTGACCCTGATTCAATGTCAGGTCATGATCTCAGAGTTCATGGTTTTGAACCCTGAGTCAAGCTCTGTGATGACAGTAAAGAGTCTGGTTGGAATTCTCACTCTCCCTTTCTCTGCCCCTACCCTTCCCTCTTTCTCTCTCAAAATAAATACATACGCATTTTTTTAAAATTAAAAATACCAGGGACACCTGTGTGGCTCAGTTGGTTAAGCATTCAACTTTCGATTCAGTCTCAGGTCATAATCTCAGTTTATGTTGACAGCATGTTACCTGCTTGGGATTCTCTCTCTCTCTTTCTCTCTCTCTGTCCCTCCCTTTTGTCTTTCTCACACAAACACACTGTCTCTCCCACTCTCTCTCTCAAAATACATAAGTACTTAAAAAGAAATTATAAAAATCATTGCTACAATAAAAATACATTATTTTGATAGAATGTCATGAAATAAAATGTAAAATATGTCATGAATAAAAAGAAAAGAAAATAATTATATATGGGATCAATTCAATTAGAAAAAGTAGAAAATGATCAGGTAAATAATTAAAGGAGGAATTGAAAGAAATTTACCACAGCTGAAGTTCTCTATATGGTGAATACAATTAATAAAAATAACAAAAATAAAACATTAGGCTTATCCCCATGTAATTTTATCATTTTAAAATGTGTTAGAAAAGAACAGATACCAACAGCTTCTATTAAGAAATAAAACAAAGAAAAATATCAATTTCTTATCATAAACAAAGGAAAAATACATATTTAATTTTAAGATTTTCATGTAATCAATGTAGAAATAAAAATAATATAATTAAAATGTGAAGAAATTTAAGCTAAATACAGAAACAACCCAACAATGGGTTGGGTTTGAATGTTGAATGTTGTTTTTGAATAATGGGCCTGAAATTAGATAGGAATTTTATGGGTAACTGTTGCTATTCCGTAATATTTAAATTGTAACAATTTATACATATGTATTTGCCTAAATACTTTTAAACATTTAAAATAAATCAAATAGATACTTTCCAGGACTTACTGAAAAATATTTCAAAAGAGTTGTAACATGAGTTACATTAATTAGCCCAAAGTTAATCTGCTCAGGCTGCTATAACAAAATATCATAGACTGGGTGACCCGAACAATAGTAATTTACTCTCACATTTCTGGAGGGTGAAAGTCCATTGGTTAATGGTTTTTAGTTTCCAATGAGAGCTCTCTTCCTGGCTCACAGATGGCTGCCCTCTTGCTGTATTATCACATGCCAGAGAAAAAGAGCTCTCCTGTTTCCTCCTCTTTTTACAAGGGCATTAATCTCATCATGAAGGCCTCATGACTTAATGTAACTCAAATTACCTATTCAAATCCCCACCACCAAAAACATTATATTGGAGATAGGGCTTTATTCATGAATAAACATGAATTTTGGTGGGATACAAACTTTCAATCCAGTCCTTCAACAGTGCGTGATAGTTCATTTTAAACTCTTTCAGGATCAGTCCCCCAAATTTCCCTCTTCTCTCACTGCATCACAATTGTTGGTATTTGTGCCCTGTGTAGTCCCCTCCCTTTCAATATGGGATTGTCCTGTGACTCCCTTTTGAATATAGCATTTGAATTTTGAATACGAATATTGGGAATACTCCCAATAGAATGTGGAAGAGACATTCCTGAGTGACTTCTGAGGCTTGGTCATAAGGAATTTGCATTTCTTAGCTTCCCTGCAATGCTCACTCTTTGGATATTTCCCCTGGGAACCCAGTTACCATGTGCAGGGAGCCACATGGATAGACCCTGCATAGATGTTCTAGTCAATTCCCTTAGGTGACCTCAGTGCAAATAGCCAATGTCAAAGGCTGGCCATATGAATGAACCATCTTGGTGTCTAGCCTTCAGATGCCTCTACCCTCAGCTGCTATCTGGCTACACCTGCATGAGACACCCCAAGCAAGATCTGCCTGACTGAGCCCAATCAACCCATGGAACCTGAACAAGTACTAATATATATTTCAACTTGAGTCATAAAATTTTAAGATAATTTGTTTTATAGAAACAATTCTGTTGCCTCTTTCTCTCTCTGTCCCTCCTTTGCCCATGCTCTTTCTCTCTCTGTCTCTCAAAAATGTTAAAAATGTGCAAAGAAAAGAGAACTCAAAGAGGAAACATCAACAAGAAAGAAACCTCTTTTCCCTCATTAAGCGCTAAGTAACTCAGAACTAAAACTCAAAGATGATTTTCAGCCATAACTCTAAAACCAGATAATCTATCAATTAATTAAACGGTAGAATAAATATGTATTTTTCAGAAAGGTAATGATTCAAGGGTGACTGGGTGGCTCAGTCAGTTGAGCATCTGACATTGGCTTAGGTCATGATCTTTCTGTCTATGAGTTCAAGCCCTGTGTTGGGCTCTGTGCTGACAGCTCAGCCTGGAGCCTGCTTCAGATTCTGTGTCTCCCTCTCTTTCTGCTCCTCCCCTTTGCTCATGCACACACACTCTCTCTCACTCCCCAAAATAAATAAGCATTTAAAA
>NC_043710.1:77369902-77397216 GCF_006229205.1 Suricata suricatta | reverse complement strand
GGTTTCTGTCCTTCTCTGCCTGGCTTACTTCGCTCAGCATGACACCCTCAAGGTCCATCCACTTTCCTACAAATGGCCATATGTCATTCCCTCTCATTGCCATGTAGTACTCCATCGTGAATATATACCACATCTTCTTGATCCATTCGTCAGGTGATGGACATTTAGGCTCCTTCCATGTTTTGGCTATTGTTGACATGTACCCCAATTTTCATAGCAGTAAAGCTTTTGTTTTAAACAAAATGCAGGTCTTTGAAATTTGGACTGAGTGAATGTTACGTGATGAACACTTATTTAATAGAATGTAAGCTCACTGAACTGTCAGATCAATATTTTCTAGAATGTCAGTCAAGCTGAGAAAGTACAACTGTTCAGCACAATAAGCTAAAAACTACCTCAGAAATAAGAGCTGCGAGCAACTGTAGGCTTAATATTTTGAAGCAAGGCCGGTTCAGAACCGAATACCTCTGTGCCAGCTTTCATGCAGCTATATTCATGGTATTGAGAGCTTTCTTCAGACCTCGCTGCAGGCCATTTACTTTACTTTAGGGGGTTGAGCAGTGCATTTAACATTGTAGAGAAACTTTTCAGTTATATACTCAGTTATGGCTCTTAATCCTCTTCCATTCTGCACCGATCACAGGTGTTATATAATGATACCCACATAACTTTTGCCATGCCCAGAAGCTAGTCATCATTTTCTGACAAAATAACTAAAAGAAAAAGAAAATTACCCTTTTCCTTATAACATTAAATTTCCTTTGTGAGTTAGTTTAATCGTTCAGCTTTAGGGAGGAGGTATGTAAATATTAGGTTCAATATCTCTTAACTGTTACAGGGAAAAAGAGGAATATGTGATCTCAAACTCAAACATTTTCTTTAGTCACATCCATGCAAAAAATTTCAGGCAGAGAATGATATATATCACTTGGGAGTATTTCTCTCATCTAGACATGATTTTTCTGTCTCCTTACTACCATAAATTTAAATATTGCTTTAGAAATTTAGTATAAATATTAATTTATGAGATATCTGAGTTTGATATTTATATTTCAAGGATCTGAGAATTAACCATTGCCTTTGCATAAGCAATTTCATGGGCATTTTCCCCCAAAGCATATACAAATCTACTATATACTAATATTTATTATTGAATTAATAAGATGTTAAAAAAAAGTATATTTACATTAAGACTGCATCATAATAAAACTATACACTAAACACGCCACTTAGAAGATAGATTTATTTTGGGAGGCGCTTGGGGAGATGGCCAAGTAGGAGGACGCTGAGCTCCCTTGTCCCACATTTACAACTAGATATCATCCACAAAAAGTCAATAAACCCAAGAGGGATCTAAAGGCTGGCAGAACAAACTCCACAACTAACTATAGAGCAGAAGCTGCATCTGAAAGGTGAAGAAGGTCAGAAAGGCAGAGGGGAGAAGCCTTCAGGAGGGAAGGAGCAGTGCTCCCAAAAAAGGCAGAGAAACAGGCCCCAGATCCAGGGAGCTCAGGATGGGAAAGACTAATTCCAACACCATTTGGCTTGAAAACCCAGAGAGTTTGAATTCCTTTAGTTTTTGTGGTTTTTTAATATTTATTTATTTATTTATTTATTTATTTTGAGAGAGAGAGAGAGACAGAGACAGAGACAGAGAGAGACAGAGACAGAGACAGAGAATCCCAAACAGATTCCACACTGTCAGCTCAGAGCCCACAAATCCCCACGAGATCATGACCTGAGGCAAAATCAAGAGTCGAATCCTTAGCTGACTGAACCTTCCAGGCGCTCCTGAATTCCTTAAGTTTGTAAAAACCAGTGGGGCTTGGAACCTGGAGCTTTTGAGGTAGGTAACTCAGTACTGGGTGAGTTAGGAAGGCCAGTGATAACCAGTGCCTACAACATAAAATCAACAGTAGTTTGCACAACACTGGGAGCAAACAGGAGATAGATCTGTTCATTCTTCTTTCTGAACATGTGAGGTGAATCCTCCAAAAACAAGGTAGCTGGCAGGTGTCATTTTTCCCTGGCCCACCAGCATAATAAGCACAGAGACACCTATTGGTGGTAGGGTTGCACAGATGCTCGTCCATGCCTGCTGTCCTTGGACCTGGGCTAGGACAAATTGTGTCAAAGCCCAACAGCCACCCCACCCAGCCACTGGGTGCACTGCTGCCACCAAGTACCATGGATATCTGCCTTGTCACTCTTAGCTGTGTCTCACCCAGCTGAGTGCCCCAAGTTGCCAATGCAAGGTTATGAGCCATGTGCTCCCAGGTGCTACTGCATGTTGCACCCAGCTGGGTGCCCACGGGTACCATCAGGCACACTGCATCCAGCTGTCAGATGCACAGCTGTAGTCACCCTGGAACAAACTTCCAAACTATGCCCAGCTGTATGCCCCCAACCACTGCTGCATGCTGCACCCAGCCTCAAGCTCCTGGCCATTGTGGCATGCAGCCCCCTCACCCCTAGAAATGGCCTTCCTGGATCTAACTAAAACCATAGAAAGGAAGCACAGCCTGCTACAGCAGAGTGTCAATGTAGATAACTGCACCAAAAGAAAAAGTGACTCAGACACAACAGCAGGGCATAAGCAACACACACAGATACTCTCCTGAAGTGCCATTCTGATGAACAGAGGACACCGCACTGCAGGGCACTCCAGGACCTCTTCTTCATAAAGTAACTACCTTCAAGAGCAGAAGAGTGTTAACCAACAGAAATAGACACAGAGAGGCAGACAAGATGAGGAAACAGAGAAAGTGATCCTAAGTGAAAGAACAGAGCAAGGCCACAGTCAGAGACCTAAGGAAAACACATAGAAGTAGCATGCCTCATAAAGAATTTAAAGCAATGATCATAAAGATACTTGCTGGACTTAGAAAAAAGTGGGAGACATGAGTGAAATCATTAAGGAATAACATAGTAGAGATAAAGGGTCCAATAAATGAAATGAGAAACACATTTGATGCAATGAATAGCAGAATGGAAGAAGCAGAGGCATGAAATAATGACCAGGAACACAAAGAAATGAAGGTAATCAAGGTGGAAAAAAAAAAAAGAGAAAAGATTTATGCCAAATGAGAATAGCCTTAGCAACTCAATCCCTTCATCAAATGTAATAAAAAATTTTTATTATAGGATTCCTAGAAATAGAAGAAGAGAAGGAAAGGGGAGCAGAAAAAAAATTTATTTGAAGAAATAACTGCTGAAAATTTTCCTAATCTGGGGAAGGAAAGAGATATCCAGATCCAGGAGGCATCCCCAAGGGAATAAAAAAAAAAAAAGACAGCTAACAAGATATATTGTAAATAAATTTGAAAAATATAGTCATAAAAAATCTTAAGAAAGAAAGATACAATAAGTGCTTAACTTCCAGGGAAAACCCATAAGGCTAGCAGGAGAATTTTCAACAGATACTTGTCAAGACAGAAGAAAGTGGCATGATACAGTCAAAGTGCTGAATAGGAAAAAAGTCTGCAGTCAAGAATGCACTACCCAGCAAGCCTATCATTCAGAATAGAAGAGATAAGAATGTCCCAGAAAATAAAAACTAAAGAAGTTTGTGACCTAACCCAGCCCTGCAAGAAATATTAAAGAGGACTCTTTCAGTGGAAAGGAGAGACCAAAAGTGATAGTATAGAGGTAGGAAACACAAAAGTAGTAAAAATGAATATTTATGTAAAAAAAGTCAGTTAGAATTTCAACAACAACAAAAAAACACCGATATAAAATATAATCCTTAAATGTGGGGAGAAGAGGAAAAAAAATAGCTTCAAACTTAAACAATCATAAGAAAGAAAGAAAGAAGAAAGAAAGAAAGAAAGAAAGAAAGAAAGAAAGAAAGAAAGAAAAAGACCATCAACAATACAGACTGCTATATGCAGAAGAGGATATATACAAACTTAATAGAACCATATATCAAAAACCACTAATAAATATGCAAAGAATAAAGAGAAAGATGTCCAAATATAGTCACTAAAGAAAATCAGCAAAACATAAAAGAGAAAAAGACAGGAAAAGATCAGAAAAAAGTCCTTAGAAACAACCACAAAATAAGTAAAAAAGAGCACTAAATACATATCTATCAATAATTACTTTGAAATGGACTAAATGTTCTAATCAAAAGATACAGGGTGGCAGGATGGATAAGAAAATAAGGCCTACATCTATGCTATCTACAAGAGACCTATTTTAGGCCTTAAGACATCTATAGATTGAAAGTGAGGAGTTGGAGAAGCATCTATTATGTAAATGGATATCAAAAGAAGACTGAAGTAACAATACTAAGGTCAGACAAAATAGACTTTGAAATAAACACTGTAACAAGATACAAAGAAGGGTACTATATAATTATAAGAGGAAAATTCAACAAGAAGATAGAACAATTGTAAACATGTATGCATCCAACATAGGAGTACCTAAACACAGTTAATAGCAAACATAAAGGGACTAATAGTAATAATATAATAATAGTAGAGTATACTCCTACTTACATTAATGGATAGATCATCTAGACAGAAAGTCATCAAGAAAATAGTGGCTTTGAATGACACACTAGAATACATGAACTAAACAGATGTATTCATAACATTCTATCCTAAAACAACAACATACACATTCTTTTCAAGTGCACATGGAACATTTTCCAGAATAGATCACTAGTTAGTTCACAAATCAGGCCTCAACATACTGAAGAATATCAAAGTCATACCATACATATTTTTTTAAACATTTATTCATTTTTTAAATTTTTTAAATGTTTTTTTTTTTTTTTGAGAGACAGAGAGAGACAATGCAAGCAGGAGAGGGTCAGAGAGAGAGGGAGATACAGAATCTGAAGTAGGCTCCAGGCTCTGAGCTAGCTGTTAGCACAGAGCCTGATGCAGGGCTCAAACCCAGGAATCGTGAGATCACGACCTGAGTGAAGCCTGATGCTTAACCCACTGAGCCACCAGCCACTCCTAACGTTTATTCATTTTGCAATAAAGAGAGAGAGAGAGCATGGGGGGGGGGGTGGGAGGGTCAGAGAGAGACAGATTTCAAAGCAGGCTCCAGGCTCTAAACTGTCAACACAGAGCCCAACAGGAGCCTCAAACCCACGAAATGCAAGATCATGACCTGAGTCAATATCAGATGCTTAACTACTGAGCTACCAGGCTCTCCATACCATGCATATTTTAAAAAATATTTTGATGTTTATTTGTTATTCAGAGAAAAACAGAACATGAATGGGGGAGGCACAGAGAAAGAGGAAACTACAGAATCTGAAGCAGCCTTCAGGCTCTGAGCTGTCAGCACAGAGCCCAACACGAAACTCGAACCCACAAACCATGAGACTATGACCTGAGCCAAAGTTGGATGTTTAACCAACTGAGCCACCCAGATGCCCCACCATGCATATTTTCTGACCACAACTCTATGAAACTAGAAGTCAACCACAAGAAAAAAATCCCGAAAAAGCACAAGTACATGGAGGTTAAATAACATGTTATTAGCAATGAATAGATCAAACAGGAAATCAAATAAGAAATAAAAGTATATGGAAAAATATGAAAGTGAAAACACAATGGTCCAAAACTTCTGGGGTGCAGCAAAATTGTTTCTGAAAGGATGGTTCACTGCAATACAGGCCTACCACAAGAAGCAAGAAAAATCCTCAATACACACTCTAACCTTGCACCTAAAGCTAGGAAAAATAAGAAACAAAACATAAAACCAGCAGAAGAAAAGAAATAAAAATTAGAGCAGAAACAAACAAAATAGAAGCTAAAACCACAACCACCACAACAAACCCAAACAATAGAATAGATCAACCAAACCAGGAGCTGGTTCTTTGAAAACATCAATAAAATTGAAAAACTTCTAGCCAGAGTTAAAAAAAAAAAAAACTCAAGGAAATAAAATCACTAATGAGAAAGTAGAAATAACAATCGACACCACAAAAATACAAACACTCATGAGAGGATATTATGAAAAACCATATGACAATAAATTGGACAACCTACAAGAATGGATACATTCCAAGAAACATATAAACCTCCAAAACTGAAGCAGGCAAAAATAGATAATTTGAACAGACTGACAACTAACAAAGAAATTAAATCAGTAATCAAAAAACTCCTAATAAACAAATGTTCAGGACCAGATGGCTTCACAGGTGAATTCTATCAAAGATTTAAAAAAGAGTTAATAACTTTTCTTCTCAAAAGCTATTCCAAAAAGCTGAAAAGGAAGGAAAACTTCCAAATTCACTTTAGGAGACCAGCTTTACTCTGATACCAAAAGTAGATAAAGATACCACAAATAAAGGAGAACTATGGGCCAATATCCCTGATGAACATCAAGGCATAAATGCTCAACAAAATACGAGCAAACTTAATCCAAAAGTACATTAAAAGAATGATTCACCATGATCAAGTGGGATTTATTCTTGGAGTGTAAGAGTGGTTTATATTTGGAAATCAATTATTCTGGTAGGTCACATCAATATGAGAAAGGATAAGAACCATATGATAATTTCCATAGATGCAATAAAAGCATTTGATACAGTAAACATCCATTTATGACAGAAACCCTCAATAAAGTAGGTTTTGAGGGAACATATCTCAATGGAATAAAGGTCATCTATGAAAAACCCACAGTTAACATTAGTCTTGTTTTAAATTTAATTTTATTATTATGTTTTTAATGTTTATTTTTGAAAGAGAGAGAGACAGAGAGACAGAGTATGAGTGAGGGAGGGGCAAAGAGAGAGACACACACACACAGAATCCGAAGCAGGTTCCAGGCTCTGAGCTGTCAGCACAGCTTGCAGGACTTGAACTCAAGGACCATGAGATCGTGACATGAGCTGAAATCAGACATGTAACTGCCTAAGCCACACAGCAAACCCATTAAATTATTCTTAGTGGGGAAAAACTTAGAGCTTTTTCCCTTAAAGTCAGGAATAAGACAAGGATGTCTACTTGCACCATTTTTATTCAACATACTCCTAGCCACTCCAATCAAACAGTAAAACAAAATAATAATAATGAAATACATCCAAGTTAGTAAGCAGAAAGTATGTTTTCACTCATGAGTCTAACAGGAGAAACTTAGTAGAGGGGCATGAAGGAGAGGAAAGGGAAAAAATAGTTGGGGAGATGGAGGGAGGCAAACCATGAGAGACTCTTGAATACTAAGAACAAACTGAGAGCTAATGGGGGAGGGGGGAGGAGGTAATGGACAGGGAGAAGGGCACTTGTCAGGATGAGCACTGGGTGTTATATGGAAACCAACTTGACAACAAACTATAAGAGAAAAAATATTTAAAAATTAAAACTCCTTAAATCCCTTCCCCAAAAATATTAAGTGATAGGGTTGAGAATTTATTTTGAGAGAGAGCAATCATGAACAAGGGAGGGAAGAGGGGGGGAGAGAGAGAGAGAGAGAGAGAGAGAGAGAGAGAGAGAGAGAGAGAGAGAGAGAGAGAATATTTCAAGCAGGGTCCATGCCATCAATGCAGAGCCTGATGTTACACTTGAACTCATGAACCATGAAATCATGACCTGAGCTGATATCAAGAGTCAGATCCTTCACTAAGCCACCTAGGGGACCTTGATAGGATTGAAAATTGAACTTATATCACTCTCTCTTTGATCCAATGCTTTTTCCATTCTAAGCACTGGAAATGACAGGCTTAAAAGGAAGCAGAAATAAAAATACAAGTGCAGATGAAGAAGGGTAGAAATCCAGGGTAATATTTTTGCAATGAGGTTGAAAACAGGTGGCTGCTTTTGAAGAATGACTATAATGTTCTTTTTAGATGTTCTTTATGTTCGAAATGTGATATTATCTGAAAAATGAAGAGAATATACATCAAATTTTGATATGAGTTTCGGGTATTATTGAGCAGATACATGAAAATATTTACAAGATGAATTCCTATATTATGGGCCTCACTATACTGAATCTCCTCCATCAATTCTTTTGCCTTCTTTGGTTTGTTTTTATATTTATTTAATCTTGAAAAAGAGTGAGTGACAAAACAGGAGTGGAAAAGGGGAGACACAGAATCAGAAGCATCCTTTGCCTTCTTTGTAAAACTTATAATTTGTATATTCAATTTCTCAGATCTATTCCCCAAGTCAATTTCTCTCTTGATTTCCTGACTTTGAATGATGCGGTCTGTGTATTTACTATGCTTGTGATTTTCCTGTGATTCTTATTTTCTCTTTTCTTGACTTTAATTGGATTAGTAATATTTTCTTTATTCTCTTCTCATACAAGATTGGAAAGCATAAATACTTTTATTGGCTACTTTTATATTTTTAATGTACATATCAAGTTAAAGCACTTTTAAAGTTAATTTAAAAAAAATACTGGACTGGCGCCTGGGTGGCTCAGTCGGCTGAGCGTCCAACTTCGGCTCAGGTCAGGATCTCACAGTTCTTGGGTTCCAGCCCCGCATCGGGCTCTTTGCTGACAGCACAGAGCCTGAAGCCTGCTTCAGATTCTGTGTCTTCTCTCTCTGCCCCTTCCCCATTCCTGCCCTGTCTCTCTCTCTCTCTCTCTCTCAAATATCAATAAAAAACATTAAAAATTTAAAAAAGAATATTGGAATACAATTTGGTCATTATATTAAAACACACATTTTCACTATCCCCAGATTATAATATTGGTGCAAGCATAGAAACATAGAAATCAAAATAGAAAAAAACCCACAGTATATGTGAGAATGTAAAATGTCAAAAATTCTACTTCAACATAGTGGGAAAATGGCAGTTAGCAAATCTGCTTGGACCACAGAAAGAATATGAAGTATGACCTACTTGATTTGATATACAAAAATGAAATCCATAGAATTCTAAACAGATTAAATACTTAAGACAAAAATAATGAAAAAATACACATGTCCATGCACTCACACACCATTGTGAAAAATGAAACTCAAATATCTAAATACAATGATAAGCACATTGGTTATATAAGTTTACAGTAATTTTGTTAGTCAAACTATACAGCGAACAAAATAAAATAAAAGATAAATTGTGAATAAAATGGGCAGTGATTGTGATAAAATTCTAACACATATTTCATTTGGAACTGATATTTAACAGTTACTTAGGTTGTTTAAATGTTGAATACACAAGGGTTTTTTTTTTAAACCACTCATTTCTTGCAAAACTAGGAATATATGAGCAAATAAATTTGTATAGACATTCTTAAGATCCCTTCACATTCAAAATCTGTCTCTTCTCAACCACTTTTTTGTATTAAATTTTTAAACAACTCATAAGTAAAAACAATTACTACTGGCATGTAAGTATGCTGTGGAATTTTGTAGAACAAAGTAATTGGGTAAATTTTTAAAATTAATGTAAAATGTACATAAAGTATACAGCTCAACATATGATATGTACTGGAAAGAACATATCATAATTATCCTGGAATTCTAGTCCATTTTTAAACTAGTGCAAAGTAAAAGCATTCCAGGTTCTACTACATTCATAAAGTAGGATCTGATAGATGTGGAAGTACCTGACTAAAATCCAAACAAAAATTTAAACAAACAATTAATGGGCAATTCACAGAAGAGGGAATTCCATTGGCAAATATCTGAGAAAATATTTCTCCCTTTGGTAGATATCAGAGAAATACTATTAATAATGATATACAATTTCCAAAAGTCAAATTATTAAAAGTAATGAGGAATACCTATTTTTGTTAGGAATTTAGTATAAAGAATCTTTTTTATATATCACTGTTTAAAGTTGCAAATATTTACAAGTATGAAAAAGTAAGCACAACATATGAAAAAATATCTTTTAATTAAAATTATGTGTACTCTTTGATCCAGAAGTCACAGTTCTAGGAATCTAGCCTATAAAAATAAAACATATATAAGTGAAAGCATTAATATAAAGTAGTTGTTTACTTATCTTTTGTTTTGTAGTAATCTCAAACTAAAAGTAAATGTAATGCTTAGTAATAGGTGAATAGTTCAATAAATTATTCATCCATTTAGAAAAAAAGAGGTCCTATTTCACACACTAATGTGTAGAACTGTATTAAAATTGAGAGTATCAAGATGGTAAATAGGTAACATATAATCCTTTATTATTTCTACATATGAAATTAAACTTCTGTCAATACACGTGTGTGTGCACATCTGAATTTGCATTTGATTCAATGATCCTAAAAGAAATTATAGAAGGATACACAGGTTTGAAGGAAGGTCACATCAAGCAACATCAAAATTGTGGAGAAGGTCAGGGAAAGGAAGAGATTAAAGGTGAATGGAAAACAAGATACAGTAAAGAAAATGAAATTTGAACATAAAATGATATATATAGGAATGAGTACACATTAATCATTTATATAAGTTTACATTAATTTTGTATCAAAATATACAACAAACAAAATCAAATAAAAATTGTGAAAAATAGGGCAATACATGTGATAAAATGTTAACATATTTCATTTGGAATTGATATTTAACAGTTACTTATTTAGTGTGCATATATACACAAAACTCAGTATAGGAAATGGTGAAGAAAATGTAAATGTATTTATCTTAGAATAGTGACCTTTTAAGTCATTTTTAGCGATTTAATATATTTAGCAATATTCAATTTATTTTTTTCTGTTTTTATTTATTTTAGATAGAGAGACAGCATGAGCAGGGGAAGGTCAAAGAGAGAGAGAGAGAGGAAGACACAGAATCAGAAGCAGGCTCCAGGCTCTGAGCTAGCTGTCAGCACGGAGCCCGACACGGGGCCGAACCCATGAACAGTGAGATCATGACCTGAATTGAAGCCGGATGCTTAACCGACTGTGTCACCCAGGTGCCCCAGCAATACTTAATTTAATATATGGAGTGACTTGAATATTTTTATAATAAAATTGTTATATATATGTAAGGAATATCATCCTGCTTGTTGTTGTTGTTCATTTATTTTTGAGAGAGAAATTGGGGTCAGAGGATCTGAGGTGGGCTTGGTGTTGACAGCAGAAAGCCCAAGGTGGGTCTTGAACTGGGACTCACAAACTGTGAGATCATGACCTGAGTCAAAGTTGGGTGCTTAATTGACTGAGCCATCCAGGCGCCCCAAGGAATATGATTCTGTTTTTATTGTGGGGAAAGAAGTAGGAAATACCTCTATCACTTATAACAATCTTATTATAATCTATGTTTTGCTGTCTAATAATTTAGTCTATCTAATTTTAAATCTCTCAGACAGTTTTTTGGGGTGTGTGTGTGTGTTAGTTCCCAGATACATTGCAATATATCCTACAAATTTCTTTATTTGCCATTTTCATCCATTTCTTATATGTATAATTTATTGTCACATTGGCTAATATACCATGTACACAGTCTGCTCTTGGTTTTGGAGGTAGAGTCTCATGATTCATCACTTACATACAACACTCAGTGCTCATCTCAACAAGTGCCCTCCGCAATGCCCATTACCCATTTTTCCTTCTCTCCCACCCCGCTTTAATTCTCAGTTTGTTCTCTGTATTTAAGAGTCTCTTATTGTTTGCCTCCATATCTCTCTGTAAAGAATTTTCCCCTACCCTTCTCCCATGGTTTTCTGTTAAGTTTCTCAAGTTCCACAAAGAAGTGAAAACACCTTTGTCTTTCTCTAACTGACTTATTTCATGTGGGAAGCTGCAAAGATTCAGCTGCTTGGCCATTTGCTAGCCGGAAATGTCACTCCCTGAGGGGAGTTACAAAAATAGGCAGGGGAGCGTCACTCCCTGTCAGGAGAAGCCAGAAGAACAAAGATCAATCACCTACAGGCAGGGTGGTATTGGCCCTTCAGTGCTGTGCTAAAAACCTTAGTTTGGTTCCTCTTTTACTCCAGCCTTAATCCCTTAACCCTGTTTCCTAGCAACCGACCTAGGTCAGCTGCCTTGTTCTCCCGCCTCGAAACCTTTATAAGATAGGGTGTTTTCTCAATAAAGAAGAGGCTTGATCAGATACCCTGTGCTGTCTCCACTCTCTGTGTCTCCCTCCTGCCCTATTTCTCTCTCCCTCCCTCAGGAACGAACCCACGAGATTTACTGCCCTGCCGGCTGGGGCCCCTAGACTGGACAAGTGATGCCCCAGCATGGGGCTGAGTGAGGGAACACGACAATTTCACTTAGCATAATACCCTCCAGTTCCATCCGTGTTGCTGCAAATGACATGATTTTATTCTTTCACATTGCTAAGCAGCATTCCATTTATGTATAAACCACATCTTTATGCATTCATCAGTTGACAGACATTTAGACTCTTTCCATAATTTCATCCATTGTTTTTAACTTTGTTTTCTTAGCAAACTGCACCCTTTAGGAAATCTAATCCTTCAGTGTTAGACTGAGGATTTGTTATTTGATTTTACATTTTTCAAAATGTTTTACTTGACAATATGGAACCAAATTAAAAAAAAACATCTAGGTATAAAATTCAACTCTTTGAATATATCATTGCATTATTTTCTGATTTCTATCATTACTGAGAAAACTCTTTGCAGGTAATCTGCACTTTTTCCCCATAATTTTAATGTTAAAAAAACTTCATCTTTGTAGTTTAATGGCTCTCCGTGCTCCTAAAATTAATCTAGCTTTATCTCATTGAATTGACCTCTTCTAGAATTCTTATTAAAAATTGGTTGGTGCTGCCTGGGTAGCTTAATTGGTTAAGTCTCTGACTCTTGGTTTTGGCTCAGGTCATGAGCTCATGGTTCTTTTTGTGAGTTTAGCCCCATGCTTCAAGTGCTGAGCCTGCTTGGTATTCTCTCTCTCCCTCTCTGTCTGCCCCTCACCTGCTCACATTCACACACATTCTCTCAAAATAAATTGATAAACTTAAAAAAAATTGGCTGGAGATCTTCATTCTCTTGTCATTGTTTCCTAACCTTAATTTCATATTCTTGAAATTTTTATCTATACTTTGGGTGATTTCCTCAAACAAATGTCTCATTTATGAATCCTTTCTTCAGGTCTTAACAGACTGTGTCTAATAAGTGTTTAATACAAGAAAATAATTTATAATATTATTTAATATTTGCTAAGTGCTCTTATTCTTATATTATTGGTTCATTTCCAACCATGTTTTCTATCAACTTTAATATATATTTATTGTCAAGCTCCCCCCACCTCAAGAAAGGTCTATTCTCATCACTTCTTAAAAATGTAATATTTTATTTATAAAATAATTTCCTGCAGAAATTGTTTTCAATAGATGGTTTGATGCCATGTATTCTAATATAATTCTCATGAAATGCTTTTCTTTATATTTGAATTTTCATTTACATTTGCCCATGTATAGGCTCATAAGTTACATCAGGTTTTATGTCATTTTTGTTCACCTCAGAATTTCAGTATCAAAAGGGCAGTGTGAAAAGTCCCAATACCTGTGTACAATATAAGCCAGGGTTTCCATTTTTCAATTGTAGCTCTTTTATCATTTACAGCTCAAGGGAAGGGCATGTCACATGTTGCATTCTCAAGCAAGGAGGCAGAGGTTTTACAGTTCTGTATTTAGAGATGGGTCAATACTTCCTAACTCTTTGATTCATCAGAAAGACCAGTTATAGCTCATTTGTGCATACAAGGTCGATATATTTGATTAGGGTCCTGCCCAATTTTAGATACTGACTCCTAGAGAATATGAAGTGCACAATTCCCATGCTTATCTACACCATTTCATTTCAATTTCTGCTGTCTGTTCTTATTTTTTTGTACACTTCTTGCTTTCGGTCCCTGGGGTTTTCTTTCTTAATTTTCAACTTTACTATGTATTTAAAAATCACTTGCTATTCTAATTTTCATGTTTATAGTGGGGATAGGGCTTTGTATATTAGTCACTATCATATTGATGAGAAATCTGATTAAAATCTTCATCTAAAGGCACCTTTTAAAATATTTTGTAAACTAATCATTTCATAATACAACTATGCATAGGCTTATATCATAATAAAATGTATTTTTAAAAATAGTTCTACTTAGAATTGAAGAGGTCTTTGAGTCTTCATGACCAGATTGTCAATTTATTTTTCTCAAGTGTTACACATAGTTTATAATTATGTACAATATACAAGTGCCAAAAGAAATAAATGCCAGGAGCATATGGATATTGTCATTTATGTTGGAGTTAGCATTTTGGTGCTGCTACATGTGCATCTGTTTATAGCAGATGCAACTTAATATTACTTTTAACTAAAATCCTCAGAAAAACAAATATAACAGTAAGTAAAAATCTGTCATTCTGTCTTCAGTATTTATACCAACTAAGGAATGTTCTTTTTAAATATATTTCCATATGGTAGATTTAAATAAACATGTTTTAGTTAAGCTTTGAAAATTGGTTTTATTTTTACCTTGCTAACTATAAGATATTCAGAATGTATATACCAAAGCATCAAGTCTGAATGAGAGATATCTCATTTATTTTTGTACAAGCATACCTCAAATATTACAGATTCAATTCCAGACCCCTGCAATAAAGTGAATATAAAAATAAAACAAGTTAAATTATTTTTTGTTTCCCAGAGCACATACAATTTATGCTTACACTATACTTATATATTAAGCATGTAATAGCATTATTTTGAAAAACCTAGATACCTTATTTTAAAAATACTTGATTGCTAAAAGATACTAACCATCATCTGAGATTTCAAAAAGTCATAAACTTTTTGCGGGCAGAGGATCTTGCCTTGATGTTGATGGCTGCTAACTGGTCAGGTGTTGGTGGCTGGAGGCTGGAGTAGCTGTGGCAATTTATTAAAATAAGACAGCAGTAAACTTTGACATAAAAATTAAGTTTTCCTTTCACTAATGGTTTCTCTGTGGCAGGTGATGATAGCATTTTACCCAGAGTAGAACTTCTTTCTAAATTAGAATTAATCCTTTCAAGCCCGCTGCTGCTTTATCAACTAAGTTTTTGTAATAGTCTAAGTTCCTTGTCATTCAATTATCTTCACAGCATCTTCACCAAGAGTAGATTCCATTTCAGAAAACCACTTTCTTTGCTCATCCATGAGTCAACTTCTCATTTCTCAAGACTTTTCATGGGATTGCAATAATTTAGTACATCTTCAGGCTCCACTTCTGATTCTAGTTCTTTTTCTAGTTCTACCACATCTCCAGTAGCTTCTGCTACTTAAGTCTTGAACCCCTCAGAGTCATCCATGAGGGTTGCAACCAACTACTTCTGAACGAACTCCTATTAATGTTGGTATTTTGACTTTTTCCCATGAACTGCAAATGTTCTTATTGTTTTTATTTTTTTTTTACATTTATTTAG
The DNA here is from genome assembly GCF_006229205.1 of Suricata suricatta. Classification (NCBI taxonomy): domain Eukaryota; kingdom Metazoa; phylum Chordata; class Mammalia; order Carnivora; family Herpestidae; genus Suricata; species Suricata suricatta. The sequence continues at coordinate 77,381,930 of NC_043710.1, read as the reverse complement.
AGAGAGACAGAGCATGAACAGAGGAGGAGCAGAGAGAGGAGACACAGAATCTGAAGCAGGCTCCAGGCTCTGATCTAGCAGTCTGCACAGAGCCTGATGCGGGGCTCCAATCCAGGAACCATGAGATCACGACCTGAGCCCAAGTAGGACACTCAACAGACTGAGCAACCCAGCAGCCCTCAAATGTTCTTACTTTATAAAAGTAATGTTTACTTATTTTTGAGAGAGAGAGAGAGAGAGAGAGAGAGAGAGAGAGAGAGAGAGAGAGAGAGATTGAGACACAGAATCCCAAGCAGGCTCCCAGCTCTGAACTGTCAGCACAGAGCCTGATGTGGGGCTCGAACTCACGAACTGCAAGATCATGACCTGACCCACTTAACCAACTGAGCCATCCAGGCACCCCTGAATTACAAATGTTCTTAATGCGATCTAGAATGCTGAATCTTTTCCAGAATTTTTCACTTTACTTTCACAGATCCGTCATAAGAATGACTCAGTATCTATGGCAGTTACAGTCTTAGGAAATGTATTTTTTTCATACTGTTTATTTTATTTTATTTTATTTTATTATTTTATTTTATTTTTTAATAGTTTATTGTCAGATTGGTTTCTATATAACACCCAGTGCTCTTTCCCACAGGTGCCCTTCTCCATTACCACCACCTCCCTTTTTTCTCCCCCTCCCCCTTCAACCCTCTGTTAGTTTTCAGTATTCAATAGTCTCTCAGATTTTGCATCCCTCTCTCTCCCCAACCCTCTTTCCCCTTTCCCCTCCCCGTGGTCCTCCATTAGGTTTCTCCTGTTCTCCTGTTAGACCTATGAGTGCAAACATATGGTATCTGTCCTTCTCTGCCTGACTTATTTCACTTAGCATGACACCTTAAATAATAAGACTTGAAAGTCAAATTGGCTCCTTGATCCATGAGTTGCAGAATGGATGTTATACTAGGAGACATGAAAACAGACATTAATCTGATTGGGCATCTCCATCCGAGTTCTTGGGTGACCAGGTGCATTGTCTATGAACAGTAGTATTTTGAAAGGAATTGTTTTTGTTTTTTGTTTTTTTGTTTGTTTTGTTTTTTTCTGAGCAGTAGTGGACTTAAAATATTCAGTGAACCATGTTGTAAACAGATATACCATCATTTAATCGTTGCTGTTCCATTTATAGAACACAGCAGAGTCATTTTAGCCTAATTCTTAAGAGTCCTGGGACTTTTATGGCAAATGAGTATGGTTGTCAACCAAGTCACCACCTTCATTAGCCCCTAACAAGAAAATAATCCGTCCTCTGAAACTTTGAAGCCAGGCATTGACTTTCTCCTCTCTAGTTATAAAAGTCCTAGACAGCATCTTCTCCCAGTAAACAACTGTTTCATCTACATTGAAAATCTGCCGTTTACTGTAGCCACCTTCACTAATTACCTAAGTGGATCTTCTGTATAACTTGTTGCTACACCTTGCACTTTTATGTTATGGTTTCTTTCCTTAAACCTCATGAAACAACCTTTGCTAGTTTCAGACTTTTCTTCTGCAGCTTCGTCATCTCTCTCAGACTTCACAGAATTGAAAAGAGTTAAAACTTTACTCTGAATTAGGCTTTGATCTTCTCTCCAGACGCTATAACTTTCTCCATATAAGCAATAAGGTTGCTTTGCTTTCTCACTCTCCATCACTGAAGTTACATTTTTAATTTCCTTCAAGAACTTTTCCCTTCGTGTTCACACTGTGACTATTTGTTGTAAGAGACCAGTTTTTGGCATGCCTTCTTCACTAAACTTAATCATTTCTAGCTTTAATTTAAAGTAAGAGACATGAGACTCTTCCTTTCATTTGAACACTTAGACACCACAAATTAGACAACAAATTAGTTGCCCTAATTTGAGTATTTTGTGTGTGTGTCAGGAAATAAAGAGACCCAAGGAGGAGAGAAAGAGTAGAATGGCTGATTGGTGACACAGTCAGTACACAAACAACATTTATCAATTAAGTTTGCTGTCATAAGTGGATTTGGTTCATGAGACCACAAAACAATTACAACAGTAGTGTCAAAGATCATTGAGCACAGATCATCAGAAAAAAATAATAATACTGAAAGTGTTTGGATATTTCAAGAATTACCAAAATTTGACACACAGACACTGATGATGCTAGAAAAAGTGGTACCAAAAGACTTGCTTGAAATAGGGTTGCCATAAACCTTCAATTTGTAAACAAAACAAAATAAAACAATATATGTAAGGCATAATAAAGCAAAGCACATAAAATGAGGGACACCTGTAATTTTATAAATTAATGAGGTAATTACAACTTGTAACTATATATATTTTATTAAACAAGTATTCTAATGTACCTACTAGCTATGCTATTTATATATTATTTTGTAACTGATTTTTCCTTTAAATTGAGTTAAAAGAAAACTTTAAGAAAATAGAAAAAACAAACATAACTTAAATGGCTTTTTGTCTCATAGTTAAACAATCTAAATACTAAAAAAATTGTGTTATTCTCATATGATGGGTTATAATAAAAACATAAAAAATCACATTTCAAATAATTGATAGTTCTGTAAACATAAAAATTCCTTAACCTAACTCGTATACCAATTACTTATATATATGAAATAGTATTTCTCACCTACTGGAATGACAAAACATAGAAGATCTGACAACATATTTTGTTGGCAAGAATGTGATGGAAGTGGCACTCACACACAGATGGTGAGATTGAAAAGTGGAGGGAACTTGGTTATCTTTAACAAAAATACATATGTAGTCACCTTTAAATCAGCAATCTCATTTCTAGGAATCCAAATGAAGGTCACAAATATTAAATGGCATATATACAATATGCATTCCAGCATTATTTTCAATAAACTCAACTATTCATCATTAGAGAACTGGATGAATAAACTGTGATATAAATCTGTATAATAAAATCAAATTCTGATACCACTAACTTTCTCAAACTTGATGTCTGAAAGCCTCATAAAACAAACCTAAATATTTACCTTATTATGGCAATTTATGAAATTTTAATAAGGGTATGTGTTATTGTGAAAGTAAGGCCTCACAAAGCTTAATAAATTTTCTTCCATACCTTGAAAAAATAAAATAAAATACTATACACCTATAAAAAGAATGAGAAAGATCTCCATATTCAAATAAAATGATCTCTAGAATATGTGTGTGTATATATGTATATCATATTGTATAATATAATCTTATATATATGTGTTTATATATATACATATATAATATAATGTATATAATATACACACATATAATATATATACATATATAATATACATATATACATATAATACTAAATCTTAGAAAGGAGGGCCAAAAGCTAGTAAAAAATGATTACCTATGGGGAAGAAGTGTTCAAGGATAGAAGAAGTTTTCCTTGAATGCAGTACATCTCTATGTAATTTCTTAGTCTTATATATTTTACATTCAATGATGTTTTACATAATTAGAAATGAGATTATATGAAAAAGTCCATAAAACTGTAAACAACTAAACATTTAGGTATCAGCATAGTGACAAAATTATCAGACACAAATAAGAAATATCTTAAGTGACCTTAAAGGACAGTCTTTTAAGAATGAAGAGAATTGAAACAAACAAACAAAAAAATGCTAGTGGGCTGTCAGTAAATTCAGTATTTGTTGGTATTGGTATAATTTGCTTAAAGCTTTTATCAGTAGAATACAAGATCAAAAAAGTAAATAAGAAAAACAAGATATTCAGCATGAGAAAACACACAGTTGAAGAAATTTGTCAAAAACATTGTGGTCTTAAATTTGTATTGGATAGGAAATAATATAAAATCTTTCACATATGCATGCATTCTTATAAACTTTAGATTTCCTTGAGTTATTAAAAATTCACCATAGACTACTATAAAATTCAAATCTCATATCTGATCCAGCACTTTACTTTCCCTCTCCACTCCCACACTCAAGCAATCAAACTAGGGTTCAAGGGACCTGAGAGAACTGGGGACAAGTTTGGCTCTGTGATTGCTTCTTGTACTCTAATGCCTGAGGTGGACCGACAGTGTTGTGGCATCTAGGATACGGCTGCCCTCTGAGTATAGGTGCGTGCCCCTGGTCTTGGAGCTAGTCGAGGCTGTAAGGGACAGAGGCACTTTTTTACTTCACTTCATTGTCTGATTGTAATCTTCTCTTTTGGCTTGCCCATCATTTCTCTGTTTTGTGGTAACTGCCTGCTAGTGCCTCTATGCAGGGTGTCAAACTGTTGGATTTTGCCCTGGATACAAATAAAACGTAGAAGGAAAGCCTGGGAGAGGTGCTCTCCACCCCTTTCAACTCCAGCAGTTCCGGGTATACACATCTCAGCTTCTTTTCCTGAGAATTCAATTATCACTGTTTTTCCGAGGATTCAATTATTCAATTTTATTAGGTCAGGGACCAATAAGATGGGTCTTCATTGCCCATCTGATCTCCAAAAAATCCATAAGAACTGACTTCTCACTTCTCTCCCTATGGTGCCATCTCTCTCCTTTTTCCATTCTGAGGTTCAAGGAAGATCAACAAGTACATCGGCAATCTGATACCCCCGATGAGCTTCTCTTCTTTTAGCCCTTCTCCGTTTTTACACCTGATTCCTCTGGGCATCCCTGTTGTTTGATCTCTTGCTCTTCCCTCTGGTCTTGTTGAGAAAATATTGAGGAAAAAAAGTTGCTTTTCTGAGGAAACTGTCCATATTGTCGATATATCTGTTTAGAGAATGTGAGTACTGAAACACATTTTTTCTTCAATTCTGTGTTCACAGAATCCCCGGAAGAAAGGAAAATTCACACTCAATATTTTCCTACAATAACTATGAGAAGGATAAACACTGAATTTGAACAAAAAAAAAGTATTGTTTGAGAAAACTGATTGAAGGAGTCAAATGTATAAAATAAAGTTCAATTTGACATTAAGAAACTTTAGAAACTGTTTAATATAAATTTGTTTTGAAAATGCAACTACATTTTCCTAGAAATGTAGGAAAGAAATGTGTTTGCTCAGTAAAATCATAACTGTCATAAAGAGTTTAAAAATTTGGTAAAGATTAGGTAAAGCTGTGAGTGCTATTATGTCAAAGAGGATTTAAAGTAGAAATTTTCTCTTTGCTGTATTTTTAGGCACCATTAATGACAGAACACATTCTCTTTCTTTGTTTTGTGATTAAATAATATGGAAGAGGAGAATCTATGGTAAACTTTACTTCATAAGACATATTGGTTGGGATTTAAATTGCAAATTAGATTTATTTTTGTATAATTACCATTTTAAAAATCCCTTAATTTTCTCTACTTACTGCTTTTAAGTAATACATGACATTTTTCAGAATTTGCAGAGGACCTATCTTCTATTATATTGATAAATCTATGTTTTGATAAATTATTTGTAAATATGGTACATGGTAACATTTCTCATTATTATACCTGCTCTGCTTCTTCACCAAAGAGAAAAATATGTACTTTTAACTCCAACTAAGAATGAAATTTGAATCATTAACTCTTACTGCTTAGCTGCTGAAATTTTTCAGTTCAAATTTAAGCATTTTTATCCTTAAAATAATGTTTTATAATAGACAAAGGGTGAGAAAAATGTTCAATGTATTTCACAATGATACTGATTAAGGTCACAGGAAAAGATCCTCTTCAGAATTTCACTATATATTATTTGTGCCTAATGGCAACCATCTTCTGAAAAAGAATTTTCCATTACCTCTGTGTTCACAAGACCATTTTTTTAAAAAAAGAGATTAGTTCATTTTGTTAATAATTTTCTTAACTATCACCTATATATCCTACCAAGATTATTTTTTAACTCAGAATTCTCATGTTTTATTTTAGGTATTTTTATCAATCACTTTAAGTATAGGTACTCAAAAAGTGCTTGAGTGAATGAATTAAGAATCTAAACATGAATAAGACTATTCATGTAAGTCTTGCTAACTATACCACCTTAAAAGAAGACTCTTTGTTTTCTGATTTTATTGGTAATATTGGACTTGATTTTTTTTCTTTGTTGATTGTTTTTTGTTGTGTTTCTTCAAAAAGAAAACTGACCAACTTGGTTTTCCTGTTTTCATTTTCCCTTTGTTCATTTGTGTGTCTCTTTAAATATATGCTCAAATGTCTAATTTATTCCTAACTTCCTTTAAGAAAGTTTCTTTATCATCTGGGACTGATTTATTCATACTGAGTTTGGTTTATTTAAGCACTACGTGTTGTCAAATACAATTTGAACACCAAGTACTAGTGTTTTTATTTAATAGCATCATTTTTGATTTAGAGTGTTAAATGTTATTTCTTATAGCCACTTCTATTTTTAGAGATTTCTTTGAACCTCTGCAAAAGCTAGGATTTTTTTCTCTCAAAACAACTACTTTATTCTCCATCTACAGTTTCTACAAAAACAAAATATCTGATGTTAATATTTCCAAGTAAAACAACATACTTCAAGCTCTTTGTCAGGGTACTATTCTCTTTGCACTTATGATTAATCATGGAATTATATAGTATAAATAACTCATTAAGATTTTGTAACATTTACTAAATACCTTTAAGTGTCAGATAATGATCTAGAAACCAAGTATATTTTGGCAAGTTCCTGTATAAAGTGACACATTAAGAGATAATATCCTACACGGATATGAAGGATAGCTGCCTGGATAAGGAAGGCTGGCAGGGTTGGGACAGGTTACTAAGGAGGTTACATTTGAGTTTATTTTCAAGAAGAAACAGAAAGTCACCAAGTTAAATGGTGGGAGCAGAAAAGCAGAAGTAAGGGGGCATGAATTCATGGAGCTTTTAGAAAGCATGCACATTCAAGTACTGTCAGTAGTTAGGTATAGAATAGTATAATGTGCAAAGGTTATGTAGAGAAGATACCAAGATGAGAATAGACAAGCCAAGTAAGGAAAGGTCCTGGGTCAAAGATGAGTAATTTGGATTTTACCTCAATTTTTAGTCAGAGAGTAGCAAATAATAATCTTACCTTTTAGAAACTTTGATGCAGTGGTACAGGGAGAATAAATTAGAAGTTTAAACAATGGATCTTCAAAAAAGAGTTAGAGTGTATTTTTATAAGCCACACAAGCCTAATGAAAACCTGAATAGAGGCAATGAGAATGAGTATAATGATCAGTGGAGAGATTCAGGAGATATTAAAGAAGTAAAATTAGTAAGTCTTCATCTATTAGATACGTGAATAAGGAAGAGGATAACATTTTTGGACTGACATGAGCAATACAGTGAGTGGTTAAGTTATTTTAAAAAAAGGAGAAATACAATTTAAGGTTAAGATATTGAGTTCCATGTTATACAAAGAATTTCATGTAAAACAAACAAACCCAGTGCAAAATCAATATATAGCTTTAGAATTTCTGTAATTGAACTGGAATAATCATATTCAGAATATCCACATATCAATGGCAGCTGAAACCAAAACTGTAAATGGGATCACCGACATCAATGGTATATCACAGGAAAGGAAGATAGTTCAGGATGAAACTTCGGAGCACGATAATATTTTAGGGGAATTCAGATAAGAATTTAGTAAAGAAGATAGAAACAATTACTCATATATAAGAGAACTGAGGGAGACTAATACAATGAAAACTAAGACAGAAGAAAATTTTAAGACAGGATGGGGCACCTGGGTGGCTCAATCATTTAAGCCTCTGACTTGGTTTCAGCTCAGGTCATGATTTCACAGTTCTTAGTTGGTATTCTTTCTCTACCTCTTTCTCTGCCCCCTTAATCTCTTTTTCTTAAAATTAGAGACATAAACTTTAAAAAAAAAGAGAAGAAGATAGGACTGGATAATTAATGGTGACAAATATACCAGGAGTCTGAATAAGAAATTATTGAACCAAGTGATAAAAAAGTTCTTATTATCTGACCACTTCAGTGGAATATTACTTAGATGAATAATTTCTTTCTGGTTTATGAAATAGTTTTCACAGACTGATTTGGAGTTTTTGCTATTTCTGAATTAAATTTTACATATTCTTTTCAAATTCTTCTCTCATAGAAGATATCATATGGTATTTTATCACTGCTGTACAACCAGGAAAGTGAGAGGAATGGATAGAAAATCTTATATTAGTTCTAGGTGTGTAAGAACATCTTTAATAAAAGATTAGGTTCAGGTAAATATTATAGAGAGACTATAGTGTTTTTAATATAGTAATCAAACAATATTAAAACCCAAACTGCATGAGGATAATGGTTAAATAGGAGTTTAAGTTGTCTTTAATTCAACAAAACATTTGAGAGTCTTCAACGTGATGGACCCTGTTATAGACAGTTTCATATGAATATAAATAATAGAGACTCTATCTCACTATCTAGTGGTAAACTACTATAGGTTTGTTGAATTTGTTACTTTCTGCTACCATCTTAGATATCTTTTTCTCACTGCATATATAGTACTTTAAGTGTGAATGCTAATTTTTAATGCACAGTAAAACTCAATTATAGAGATTACATATTAGAACATATATCATCAATCTGTTGTATAGGTTACTATGGCAAACTGTGACACATTTGTTGGGGAAAAACTTGCATTGATGACAAAATATCTACTTTAAAAATTGAAACCTATGAAAGGAAAAACATTATGTTTTTGATGTGTAATTTTCCTTGTTTCAGAACCCAAAACTCTTGTATGACATCCAGGGCATGAAGGGGATCTAGGAACTATGTAATAGAAAAACATGGAAAACATTCCCTTAATATATTTCTCACCAAGCCACAGCATTGCTATACTCCTGTAACATGTTATTTGGTTTGAGTAGCTGTATTTATTCCATCACTTATTAGTGAATTAGTATTGAAAGAAATGATTGTGTATGAGGCCACTGTGCCATCTAATCCCCAAAGGAATCTTTACTGGAAACTATTATTTTAGTGAACAAAGAGTTCCTGTACAGTATAACTGTGAGTTACAGAATTCAATAATAATGCTCTATCCCTTTTCACTATCAAGTAGCTTTGTGACAAAATAATAAAAGTGGCACTTATTTAAATTTGATACTGTACATATAAATTGCCATTTCAAATGCTCATTTCCAAACTAATAATATTAAAATATTAAAAAATTAATGTGGAAAAGCAGGGTGCCCACACTTCAAAAAATATGGACTTACTAACCGAAAACATTTATTATGGCTTAAAAGTAAGGGCACTTTTGGCAAATACCATGTGATTTGACACCTATGTGACATCTAAGAAACATATGAACAAGGGAAAAAGGGAGAGAGAGAGAGAGAGAGAGAGAGAGAGAGCGAGCGAGCAAGAGAAACCAAGAAACAGACTCTTAACTATAGAGAACAGAGTGATGGGTACCAGAGGGTAGGTGGGTAGGCAGATGGGTTAAATAGGTGGTGGGGATTAAAGAGTATACTTACCATAATGAACACTGAGTAACGTTATAGAATTGTTGAATCACTCTCTTGTACACCTAAAACTATTACAACACTGTATGCTAACTATACTGGAATTAGAATTAAAAACTTCTTTAAAAAAGTAAGGGAAATGTTAATAAAAGATAAAGTTCAGGGAGACCTTACAAAGAGATTATAATTTTTTGAATACATTAGTTAAACAATATAATGATTATAACTGAAGGACAGTGGTTATCTTTCCATTTATTTAAGGCTTTGAGTCCTGCCTAAAGTTACACTCCAACTCTAAAGAACACATACACATCTGTATAGACACCACAAACCACCTGCAGCACTAAATATTAATTTGGCTATGTAACTATAGAAAATATCTATTGCATTTTTGTCTCAAATAGAATTTGTAGCATGAGGGTAAAACCCATGTGAGCAGCTCCCAACCTAAGGCAAATGCAGGAAATATTGAGATGTGATGGTCTAAATGAATTTAAGAAATAAACTAAACTCTATATTGTCTTTCAGTCACACATTCTTTTAGGTATATGGGTCATATTCAATCTTGAAGTATGGATGGTGTAAAAGCAATTATAAAGTTTATATCAACTTTTTATAAATATGAAAATCAGATAAAGTTAGATACATTTCAATTCATTTACAAATGTAATTAATATTTGTTCTATGAAGGTAGGCACATTTGTACATATTTTATAAGGTAAATAATTTCTTTCATATGTATAATATATGTGTATATTTGTGTGCAAATAGCTAATGTCATATCTTACTTCATTTTGTACTTTGAGAATCACACATCTTTGCCATTAAATGCATATTTTCTGAATGTATTATTTTCAAATCCAAAGGGCATATTTCAGATGCCTAAGATTTTTAAATTTACATTAAAAATCATTATTGTCTCTTCCCCTGTTCATGCTCTGTATCTTTCTCTCAAAAATAAATCAATATTAATTAAAAAAAAAAAAAGAAAGGGTACGTGGTGGCTCATTCAGTAAAGCATCTGAATTCAGGTCAGGTCATGATCTTGTGATTTCTGAGTTTAAGCCCCACATTGGGCTCTGTGCTGACAGCTCAGAGCCTGGAGTCTACATCAGATACTGTGTCCCCCTCTCTCTCTGCTCCTCCTCTGTCCTCTCTCTCTCTTTTACTTTCTCTCTCTCTCTCTCTCTCAAATAAACATTAAAAAGTTTCTTTAAATCATATATTATGGGGGGAGCCAAGATGGCGGAGAGGAAGGGAGCTCTGTAAACTCCATCTGCCCCATCGATCGAACTGAGAAGGATATTACTCTCATCTGCAAAAGCGGAAGGAGAAAATACGGACTCCAGAAAGAATAGAACCTCAAGGATACCTGAGTGAGTGCGAACTGGTGAGATCTGAAAACGGGCCAGCCCGGGAAGGACAGGGGAGGCAGGATCCCCAGCCCAACGCGGGGCAAGCCCGCGCAGAGCCCAAGAGACAAAGGGAAGACAGAGAGTCTGAACAGGCTCATAGTACTGTCTCTGGGGAAGAGGTAAAGAACATTTGGCCGTGCTTGGAGAGAGGGACCCACTCCATAGATAACTGCTGGGTAGCCGGAATCCCGAATCCGGGTGGTGCAAAAGAAGTAACAGCTTCCAGCCCTAAGCCATCTCGGCGGCGGGGAAGCAGCGGCAGCCGCTGCAGCGGCGGCGCGGTGAGAAGCGACCACAGAAGCGCCCCGGTGGTTGTGCCCGGGGTGCGCACTTTGAGAGGCGCCCGCAGCAGCGGCGGCCCGGTGAGAAGCGACCACAGAAGCGCCCCGGTGGTTGTGCCCGGGGTGCGCACTTTGAGAGGCGCCCGCGACGGTGGCGGCGCAGTGAGAAGCAACTGCAGAAGCGGCCCCAGCAGTTGGGCGGGGGGTGCGCACGTTGAGAGGCACCCGCGGCGGCAGAGGCAGCAGGCCGCGGTACTCTGAGAGGCTGCGGCAGAGGCGCGCGCACCTGAACTCGGTTTTGGGAACGGAACCACGCATCTCATTTCCACGGTGCATCTCGCTCCCTGCACTGGCTGTGCGAAGCCCAAATCCGCGGTGCCCACCGGAAAAGATAGGGCCCACACCTTCGCAACCCCCAAGAGGGAGTCGGCGGCGGGTGGAGGCCTGGGCACGCACTGGGCTGCAGGAGCTCCCAACTCATTTCCAGCAGCGCACAGCGCCTTGAGCAACAGCTACCCGAAGCCGAGAGAGTCTCAATTTTTTTCTTTTCTTTTCTTTCTCCTTCTCCCATTGCAATCGTGATCCTGGCAGGGGGTGGGGACTCCGCAGCTGGGTCTGTGAAGGTGCGCACTTCACCTATTGCTGCTCATTTTGCCTCAGGCAGGGGTAGCCAAAATCCCTGCCTGAGCCAAGACAAACTGATTCCTGCCCCTAAGAAGCCAGCCACCAAAACAAATATATTTCATCTGTGGTAGTGCAAACGTGCATGGACTGGAACTTTGAACCGAGGCTGGTCTGGAAAATACAACTCGGCTCAACTGCGGCCCAAGGAGATCGGACTCATTAGAGTGGCCTACAGTGCCTAGCTCAGCGGAGCTTGGCGTGCCGCCATTCTAATCTCCATAGA
>NC_043710.1:77332537-77369802 GCF_006229205.1 Suricata suricatta | reverse complement strand
TGGTATATATTCACAATGGAGTACTACATGGCAATGAGAGGGAATGACATATGGCCATTTGTAGGAAAGTGGATGGACCTTGAGGGTGTCATGCTGAGCGAAGTAAGCCAGGCAGAGAAGGACAGAAACCATATGTTTGCACTCATAGGTCTAACAGGAAAACATGAGAGACCTAATGGAGAACCAGGGGGAGCGGAGGAGGGAGAGAGAGTTGGGGAGAGAGAGGGATATAAAACTTGAGAGACTATTGAATGCTGAAAATGAACTGAGAGTTGAAGGGGAAGGGGGAGAGAGGGAAAAGGGGTGGTGGTGATGGTGGAGGGCACTTGTGGGGAAGAGCACTGGGTGTTGTATGGAAATCAACTTGACAATAAAATATTGAAAAAAAAAATAAAATAAAGTGTTTTAAAACTAAAAAAAAATCATATATTATAACTGAAAGGATTGACTATTAATGCCTATTCACTTTTAGCTGAATAAAATTAGCCACAAGAAGGTAAAATTTGCTCAATGCCATATATACTTATTTTGAATATATCTTAAATTATCTGATAATTAGAAAATATTATTGAGAGGAACTCAGATCTACTTAAACATCAATCTAAAATTTTTCATAAAATGTATAATTCCAATCAATTTTATGTATAAAGTGCAATTTTAGTTAATGCCACTCATTTCTCCTGTCTCTAGAGTTGTTAGATTTTTTAAGTTGCTGGCTGAGTCTACTCAATATCTCAGTTATAGTTTATCTCTTTCATCTGCTATTTTCCTTGTTTCCTGTTCACTTCATATAAGTAACATGATAAATTACAAATTCCCTTCAATTTTCCCCCTGATTAGTCATTTCAATTTAAGAGCACTCTTCCCATAAATCTTTCTACAGGGTTGAGTATTACCACTGATGTGGATTTTGATGCTGATCTAGGTCTCCGAACAATTCATTGAATTTTTTTTTAATTTTATTGTCTTTATCCTTTTGTTCTATGTATATTACATGTATTGCATTATGCTGCTGAATTATTTGCTTGCATAGCATTCTGTATTTTGTTGTGGTCTTTTCATGAAAAATAGACCTCAGACCTTTTGGATCCAGCCTACTAACCTAGCCACTGAGGACATTTCTTTCCATATATATATATATATATATATATATATATATATATATATATATATATATATACAGTTACACTGCTTGCTCTGGACATGTACCCACCCACTTACAAGCCCAGCTCCTCAGTTTGACTTAGTAGACTGATGTCCCACACCGTGTTCCAAATCTTTGGACAGACTATTATACATAATTAACATTGAGCTTTTCCATGAGAAAAAAAGACCCAGCTGTAAGAGAAGTACACAAAGGTGAGTTCCATGAAAAACAAGCAGAACCAACTCTTTGGCTTTTCTGGCTTCTCTACTTTAGATGTCGATGAATGCTACTATTTTTTTAAATTAATCGGTTTAATTGTTCATTTATCCACTCATTCAATAAATATTTATTGGATGTTTCTATATGCCAGGCACTCTTCTATCTGCTGATAATATACATATATATATATATAACATATAGTAGGGAGAGAAATAAAATAAACACACGGATAAGTAGCATGTTTAGGAAGTCAAATGATAATAAATGTTAAGGAAAATTAAACAGGGAAGAGACTGGGAGTTCTGGATGGTAAAGACGTTGCTTTATTTAAGGTCTTCAACTCTCACTGATAAGGTGGGACTGCAAACAGTTTGGAAATAGGTAAAGAAGTGAGCCACGATGCGGCATTCATGGTAAGAATTTCCAGACAGTGGGACTGGTAGGTGTAAACTACCTGAGATTGGAATCAGGCTTGGTCCTTGGCCTGTTCCTGAATTGATTTATAGCAGGAAGGTCATAGAGGATGAGAAACAGCTAGATCGTGAAAGAGAAGTAGAAAATGTGGTCAGAGTGGACACAGAACCAAGATCATGTGAAACTCTGTAACTATTATGAGAACTTTCACTCTGAGAAACAATGGGAAACACTGGAAGCCATTGACGAGTATATGTTAGTTTTGAGATTTTGAGATATTTATTATATCTAAAGGTGAGATAAATTGAATGTCAATATATAGAATAGACATACACACATATATATTCTATATATATGTGAAATATACATAGAAAATTGAAATATAATTGAGGGCGAGGTCAAGTTTATAAATGTAGGGGTTATCCATGATGTTATTAAAAGCCATGGCAGTGAGGTGGCATAGAGAGTAGTCTAAGGACTGAGGATTGTAGGACGTCAGCATCAAGAGGTCTGGGAAGAGGATAAAGCATTAACAGAAAAAGATAAAGAATGGCAAGTGTTGCAGATAAAAAGCATGACAAAGTGATTTTCTAAAAATAATTTTAAAATGTAAATGAGTGAAAACTTGTATCAAAAGCTGCTCTTAAATAATGAACATGAGGACTCTAACTGATAATTGGGTTTGGCAAACTTAAATCATTAGAAACCTTGCAAGGCCAAGGAAACCATCTAATAGTGAAGTAACTTGTTCAGCAGAGAGGAAGTGATTGCTAGAGTGATAGACTTATGAGTGTGTATGAGTAGTGGTAAATTATTTCAAAACCCAAACTAGCTAAAACATCTTAGACTTCTTATAATTTCTACCAATAACCTGTGTATGCAATATATCTGCCAGGTTCATCCACCATGTCCATGATTTTGTAATCATCTAGTAGCTCCAGTTCTGCTATATTCCACTCTGTTACCCTGAAAGATTTGGATTACTGAGAAAGAGTCCTTAAATAACGTAAGTCCAACTACATCTGACCCCTTTGGAATTTTTGCATTTTATACAAAAGTAAATTGCCAAGATTGTGGAGAGGTCTTTTGAATTTCCATGTTCTCTGGCAGAAAGGAGAAAGGCACTTTTTATTCAATTTTCGTAATGAATCAGAGCTTGAACACCTGCTGCATTATCAGGACTCTTTACCTGTTCTGGTCGCACTATTTCCTACCTCTCCTCCAGTATATTTCCCTAAATATGATTCTATTCATCATCAGATACAACTACTTCTTCAGCACTTGCACAAGAATTTCCTGCCTTCTTCACCTCTAATGAATTCCAAAGCTTATTAGAGCTATTCCAGATTTTTCCTACTGTGGTTTGAACTATAAACATCTGACCTCTCCCCATGCCTCCCCCCTCTGTATTTTCATAGAGCTATATTCTCCTTCTTACAACTAAAGTATATGTAATGTACAAATATTGGGCAGTTGCTACAAGGCTACAAACATTCGTAATGAATTAAACCTTAAGTTTTTAAGTACATTAGAGTGAACACCAATATATACATTTAAAGGCAGAAATTCTAATTTTTTAAGGCTCCAGACATGATATCCAGATAACTATCATAGCAGGGGAAAATGCTATTAATGCCTGAATAAATAATTTAATTAATTATATTTAATACATAAGTAACATAAAATTAAAATTAGTAATTTTTAACAGAATGGAAAATATTTGAACAACAAATTTTTGCATAATACCTTATGTTTGTATAGTAACTTAGCTATTACACAATGATTTCGCTATGAATTGCTCTTTCAATTAGTAGAGCCTGGTTCTGGACTCTGGATTAGTAATAATATGAGAAAAGATAAACTTCAGATTGCCGTGAGTGTAATCTAGATGATTTGATGAAGAATGTTCCAAATGTAAACAGTATGTGTAACCCAGGCAGTCTGACCAACTAATGAATTTGCCTGAAGGATTAGAAAGAAATAAGGAAAGACAAGGCTAGAAATCAAGGATAATATACAAAGTTTGTTAAGATTAAAAAAAATACATGATCTTAAGATATTCTGTATCTCACTATTGATATAATTATAATTATATAACATATAATTTTAAAAAATGAAGATAAAGAGATTCCTAAAGAACAGTATCTTAGAAATTATTGCCAGCACCTATTATTTCTTTATCTCAGTATAGTAAGTCAAGTCTATTGATTTAACTTCCTAAGTGGCTCTTAAATTCATCTTAAGAAATCTATTTAGGGGTGGCTAAGTGTGTTAAGTGTCCAACTTCGGCTCAAGTCATGATCTCACAGTTTCTGGGTTTGAGCCCCCCCCCCCACTTCAGGCTCTGTGCTAACAATTGAGGGTGTATTCTATGCCCCTCACCTCTCTGCCTGTCTGCCTCTGGTGCACATGCTCTTTCTCTCAAAAATGAATAAAAATATTACACCATTAAAAAAATCTACTTCCACTATCCTTATTTGATGTACCAGCACCTCTTGCCCGGATTGCCATAATAGCCTAATAACTGACATTCATACGTGAAATAGCTCCATAAAGTATTTTCTTCGAATAGCAACCACAGAGTCTTTTCAAAATCAGAATTTTACTATATTCTTTCTCTGGTTTCCATTGTTTTCTTAATAGATCCTAAAATCTTGTTTCACATATTCTCTTATTATCCTGTCTATCCTGATTTCAATCCTTCTTTTTACCCTGTGTATATAATGTTCCCTTTGTTCAAAAATATCCTGCCACTACTTTGACATGAATGTCAGAGCACGCCAGTGACCACTACGCATTAGTTCCCACCTCCCCAGTTAACAGAACCTTACTTCGTAACTGTCACATTTCTCAGCATCAATATGACATTTACTAGCCTTTCTATCAGTTACAAAATTTCACTAACAACTTAATATGAAATACTGTGGAACTTCTAGAAAACTCTCTTAGGTCTTCTCTCTCTTTTCCATAACTGTCAGGGTGTACTTGGTTCTAGCTATTGTTTTGGACAATAAGTAAGAGCCTCCACTTGAGAACATTAGAGGTTGTAGAAAATCTTAATATTGTCAAATTAACTCTGGACTAGCTACTTCCAGAGTTATTTTATTTGCCAGAAAAATACACTGAAATATTATTTAAGTTTCCAATTTTGAAATTCTCCATTACTCATAGGCAAAGTAAATTCTTACTAATGTACAATTTTCAGATCTTGGCTCAAGTGCTACTTCTCAGTCCCTCACTTAGGCCAAATCTCTCCATTAAATATTCTTCTAGTAGTCAATTTCCTTTGTTTATAATTCTTAATTACTTGTAACTGTAGTTTTTCCTTTTCTTTTCCACCACATTACTTCATATAACTTACCTATTTTAAGTCTCACAACTATCTTGTAAGTTTGGAAAATACTACATATTTAAAAAATATGGAAACCCAGCCTTCAAGGTATTAATATCTCAAATGAAGATTTTCTGACTCTAGTTCAGTGTGTATTTTCACTATTCTGAATACAAAATATCAAGCATAATTTTATCAGAAGGTGAGATGCATTTTCCTGAATGAAGAGGAGGACTCATGATATTTTTAGAAATATTTGGATTTGGTTAGCCAAACATTTTCATATAGTCTCCTTAGCAATTTTTCCGAGATGAGTATTATTATCCTATTGGTATATATAAGGAAAATAAGTCTTAGTGATTTCCAGTGATTTAGCTAATGCCAGTTCATCACAGTGGCAGAATTGGAATTTTTATGCAGTTTCTGGCACAGTTCTTCCCAGAATATCTGCCTTCTGTATGTGAAGGATGTGTGATCTGTGTTTAAATAGATTTTTGTGTTTGCTGGCACGAATTTATGTAATGGTTCTGGTTCTGGTTTCAAAATGAAATTGTGAGCTTTGGTTGAGGATTTCATAAGTACTTGGCCACATGAATATTAATCTAGTAACCTCCATTGGTTCTGGATGAAGTTTTATATTATTCTTTCTTTGGGATTAAAATCTGGAAAGTATTTGAAAAAGTTAATGTAATTGAAAAAAGAAACTATGTTGTCACCACTGATCATTAATATTTTAATGGTAATGGGAAAAGTAGTACTAATAAAATTTTAAGTTGAAAATATCCAGCAAAAGGTTACTAATGAAAACAAAAACAAATTAAAAAATTGGAATCACATGAATAGTTTTTTTTTTTTTTTTAATGTATACTCCTGGAAACCATCTCTAAAAGTTTTGATTCAGTAGGTTTTAGTAGAGGCTGGATAACTTAATTCATTTAAGCATCTCAGGGGATGTTTATATTCTGTTTCTACTTCAATAGACTGAGGAACTCATCACCTAATAAATAAAAAACAGTAGAGCCGCAATCAGGTTAGTTTTGATGATGAAGTATGATTAAGATAAAACGGGAATGTAGACAACATGATAATGGGTTATTGGCTGAGTAGACAGTGAAAGAGGTGGAACTAAGTGATGAGATAGTGCCAAAGACAAAGGATTTAAAATAAAAGAGTATAGACAATCCACAAAACTATTAAAAAATTAAAACTTTTTTAGAGAAAACCTCATCCTTGTATACATACAAATTCTGACAACACTCTCTATGCAAATGCTATGTAAGTTCTAGTACATTATGTTGCTTGTTTATTATTAGTATATTAATTATTGATGACATATGTATTTGTGAAATAATTTTTTAAATAAAGTTAAGGGTGCAAAATGTGAGCTAAAATTTACCTACTGAAGTTAAATTAAGTTGGATATATGCAATGCATTGATTACAAGTTAGGTCAAAAAAACTACTACATACAGTGAATGCGACGCACTCATGTTACTGACAATAATGAAAACCATAACTTCTGTAGGTCTTGACTTTTCTATTTTTAAAGTTGCAGCCTTAATATTACATTAGCATATATTTTCCATTTAATTTAGAAATGCATTTCTAAAGGTTGTAAATTGACATGACATTATTTCTTTTGCTTCGTGGTAACACCATGACTTCATGATTCCATGTTAGCACTGAGAAAGCAGGATTTCTAGAGTGGAGTGTATACGTGTGCCTGTGAAATCTAGTGCAGCAGCAGCTGCCAGCAGCCTGCCGCCTCCCTTGGATTAAGGAATAAAATAAAATTGAATATACATATCTTCAGCCTTACTTAATGACTTATTAATCACTTGCAATAGAAAACAAAAATGTTTCTTTTCAATTTTATAACTTACAATTATATACTTTAAAAAATTTTTCTGCTCTCACTTCCTCTCTCTCAATAATATTCATTATATTCTATTTAGTACATATATTAAAATTATAACAAGCTAGAATATGCCTGTCCAGTTGTAATAAAGTTCCAGACACATAGTAATAAAATTTAGAGCTAGACACAATCTTAGAGATCACGTAGCACAACTTACATACTTAGACATCAAGAAACCAGGCTCCCGGGAGGTAAAGTGATTTGCCCATACCTCGTGGATTACAATATCAGGAGTATACCAACCTGTCATAATCACCTGATTTTGATTAAATCTTCTGAGTTTAGACATGACCTGACGACTAGTGTCTATGTTATGAGAAATATACTGTAAATGGGAGAATTTGACGTAGGAAAGAATTGCTGTAACCAGGTTTACTTAGCTTTTGATTTATTTCTGCCCACTATTTAGCATATTTTTTTCTCCATATTTCATTGTTTAGGCTTTAGGTTTGAGCTTACTTTGTTTTTCTTAGGCAAAATATCTTCTAACTATCATTCACCCATCTTTAGGTAATAAACATTGCACATATATTGATCATCTTTCAACTATTTCACTTAATTTCCCCTTTCATAACAGTGCTAGAATTCTCTACATTATTCCTGAAGTGACCTCGAATTATTGATTTTACCATTCCTTCTAATAAGAGAGTCTTATTTTCACGACACTTTCAACATAAATCTTTGGGATTAAAGTTGATTATCAGGTTTCTTGGTGCTTCCAAATCTTATTTTATTCAGCCCCTCCAAAAGTGTACTCATCAGTAACCATTTACTGAACTCCTATTATATACCATGTTTGGTGTTATGCCATGGAAATGCCAAGAAGAATAAAACGTCCTCTGCTGTACACAAGTTCACTCACAGTAGTTAGTCAATTTACCTTGTCATTTAATTATTCAAATCCACTTTGCAAATGTTTTCCCAATACACAACACAAAAGAGGAATACGCTTATTCTTACCATAATTACAAGCCTATCTTTTAATCTATTAGTCCTTGTATTTCTCTATTAAACTTCTGTACTTTGGGAAAGCAATATATCTTCATAGTGCTTAAGAATAAAACTCCAGAGACAAAACAAGTCTAAAACTCCAGAGCCAACCTGCCTGTGTGCACACCCCACTCCACCTTTTGTATATATTATCTGTGACCTTGGGAAATATACTTAAGTTTTCTGAGTCTTATTTTATTATCTGCAAAATAAGAATGGTATTAGAACCTACCTCTTATGATTGCTGAGAGAATTATTTGACTAAATATTCTAAAACACTTGGGACAGATGTCTGGAGAAGATGGTAAAGTAGGAAGACCCTGAACTCATCTTCTCTCAAGGGATCAACTAGATAACTCACATCGTCATAAATAATCCAAAAAATGACTCAAAGACTGGCAGAACAAACTCTACAATTAAATAATAGAAGGGAGGGTCGAGATGTGGTGGGGCCCTAACCCCCCTGGTTCTGGCCACTGGGCAGAGAACTGCAGGCACAGAAAGGGGCGAGAAGCAGACTCTCCCACTGGGGAGCCTTCATGGAAAAGATGATCCTCATAACATTTGGCTTTGAAAAACAGAGGGGATGAATCTTGTGAGTTCTTACAACCTGCAGGGACCTAAAGCCTGGAACTTTAAAAGTCAGCTGGTTCAAACTATGGGACAACTGGAAGGGAGATAGGAAACTGAAACCTGCTCTTAAAGAGACAGCAAAACAGACAGATGGGAGATAATGGATAGGGAGAAGTTTAAAATATGCCTGGGGAAATAGGAAGGGAGAGTTATTTACTAATCTCAGAGTCCTTGAGAGACTTCTCTAGGAATAAAGAAGCTAATAAGGTGTCATTCCCTTTTGCAATCACACAGCTATAAACACATGATCACATGCAGGAACCAGCTTACTTGCATTGATTATACAATTTACTTATACTGTGACCTTCCCCTTCCAGCAGGCTTGCCTCAGTTCCAGCTCTGAGGTCCCCTCCCCCACAAGACTTGGGGAAACCTTGCCAACCTTGTCTCCTGACTGCACTTCTTAAGGGGCGTTCTAGCAGCAGCAGCAGCTGGTCACCCTCCAACCCCCGCCCACAGAAGATGCATGCACCTTGTTAAAACTGAGAGTCTTGCCTATGCGTCTTTGCAGACAGCCACAGCCAGCCCCAATCTTTGCAGCAGCTGTGTGTCCCTGTGGACGAGGACCCACGACTTCTTGTTAATAGTGCATACCCTGCCCGCTACTTTCAAGAGCAAGAGAATTAACACAGAAAAATAGATGCAGAGGGTTAGACAAAATGAGGAGAGTCAGGAATATATCCCAAATGAAAGAATGTGACAAAATCACAGCAAGAGGCCTAAGCAAAATGGAGATGAGTAATAGCCTGATAGAAAATTTAAAGTAATGATCATAAAATTTTTCATTGAACTGAGGAATAAAGGACATCAATGAGAACCTTAACAAAGATATAAAAAAAAGAACCAGGCAGTATGAGAAACACATAATTGAAGTAAAATACGCGCTAAATGGGGGTGCCTACGTGGTTCAGTCAGTTAAGCATCTGACTCGATTTAAGCTTAGGTTATGATCCCATGAGCCATGAGATCAAGCCCCATGTTGGGCTCTGTGCTGACAGCTTGGAGTCTGCTTAGTATTTTCTGTTTCCTTCTCTCTGCTCTCTACTGCTCAATAAAATAAACATTAAAAAATGAAATAAATAGCAGACTAGAAGAAGCATAAGAATATATAGTGCCCTGAAGGACAAAGCGATAGAAAATAATCAAGCTGAGCCGGTGAGAGGAAAAACAAATATACAAAATGAGTATAGACTTGGAGAACTTGATCAAGTTTAATAACATCAAGTTTAGTAACATTCAGGTTATATGGATCCTAGATGAGGAAGAGAGAAAAGGGGGCAGAAAACTTATTTGAAGAAATAATAGTTGAAAATTGGAGAAAGAAACAGAAATTTATATCCAGAAGGCACAGATTCCATAACAAAATCAATCCAAGGATGTTCACCAAGACACACGGTAATTAAAATGTCAGCAAGCAGTGGTAAAGAAAGTAGCAAAAGAGGGGTGACTGGGTGACTCAGTCTGTTAAGCATCCATCTTTGGCTCTGGTCATGATCTCACCGTTTGTGAGTTCAAGCCCCATGTCAGGCTCTGTGTTGACAGTTTGAAGTTTGAAGCCTATAGCCTGCTTCAAATTCTGTGTCTCCCTCTCTCTGCCCCTCTCCCTCTTATGCTTTCTCTCTCTCTCTCTCTCTCTCTCTCTCTCTCTCTCTCTCTCTCTCTCAAAAATAAGTAAACATAAAAATGAAAAGAGAAGGAAAGAGACAGAAAGAAAGAAAGAATGAAAGAAAGAAGCAAAAGTAAAAAAAAAAAAAAGCAGTTACATACAAGGGAAAACCCATAAGGTTATTAGCAGATTTTTCATCAGAAGCTTTGCAGGCCAGAAGGCAGTGGCATGATATAATCAAAGTGCTGAAAGGAAAAAAAAAATCTGCAGCCAAGAATATTTCAGAAAAGAAAGAGGGATAACAAATTTCCCAAGCAAACAAAAGTTAAAGGAGTTCGTGACGACTGAGTTAGCCCTATAGGAAACGTTAAAGGGGATTCTGTGACTGGAAAGGAAAAGTCACAGGTAAAAATAAGAAAAGTAAGAAGCACAAAAGTAGTAAAAATATATATCTGTAGAAATCAGTCAAGCAACTCTCAAAATAAAAGGATGTAAATTATGAAACCATATACCTAACATGTGGGGAGGAGAAGAATGGGTTTAAACTTAAGAATTCTCAACTTAATATAGACAGCTCTATAGAGAGGATGTTATATCCCAATCTAAATGTAACCATAAATCAAAAACCAGTAGCACATACAGAAAGAGTAAAGAAAAATGAATAAAAATATGTCACTAAAGAAAGCCAACTAATCATGAAAGAAGACAACAAGAAAAAAAGGAATAGAGAAAAATTACAAAGCAACCATAAAACTAGTAACAAATTGGCAATAAACATGTACCTATTGATGATTACTTTGAATGTAAATGGACTAAGTACTCCAATCAAATGACATAGGGTGACAGAACACATAAATGAACAAGAAAGAGTATCCATTCATAATAAAAATCCTCAACAAAGTAAGGTTAGAGGGATAATATAATAAAGGCCATAGATGAAAAACCCACAGCGAAAATCATACTAAAGGGCATAGTACTGGGAGTCCTAACCACAACAATCAGTCAAGAGAAAGAAATAAATAGAATCCAAATTGGCTAGGAAGAAGTAAAACTTTATCTGCAGATGATATGATAATATATATTGAAAACTCTAAAAACTCCAAGAAACTCCTAGAAATGATAAATGAAGTTAGTAAGGTCACAGGATTATAAATTCAATGTACAGAAACCTATTGCATTTCTATACAGTAATATTGAAGTAACAGAAAGATAAATTAAGAAAACAATCTTATTTTCTTTTTTTAAATATTTTTTTACATTTATTTATTTTTGAGAGACAGAGTGAGATACAGTGTGAGTGGGGGAGGGGCAGAGAGAGAGGGAGACACAGAATCCGAAGCAGGCTCCAGGCTCTGAGCAAGCATTTAGCACAGAGGCCAAAGGGGTGGGGGTGGGGGCTCGAGCCCACAAACCATAAGATCATGACCTGACCCAAAGTAGGACACTTAACCGACAGAGCCACCCAGGTGCCCCTAAAAAACAATCCCATTTTCAATTGCACTAAAAATAATAAAATATCTAGGATTAAACTTAACCAAAGAAGTGAAAGGTATTCTGAAAACCATAAAACAATGATGATAGAAATTGAAGATGACACAAAGAAATGGAAAGACATTCTATGCTCATGGAATGAAAAAGAAAATACTATTAACATGTCTATACTACCCAAAGCAATCTACACATTTAATGTAATCTCTATTAAATACCAACAGCATTTTTCACAGAGCTAGAACAAACAATCTTAAAATTTGTATGAAACCGCAAAAGACCCAAAGTAGTCAAAGTAATCTTGAAAAAAAAATTAAACTAGAAGTATCACAGTTCCAGACTTCAAGGTATCCTACAAAGCTGTAATCAAAACAATATGGTACTGGCACAAAAGAATAGACACATAGAACAGTGGAACAGAAGAGAACACAGAGATAAACCAACAATTATAAGCTCAATTCATCTTTGACAAAGGAGGCAATAATATCCACTGGGGGAAAGACTCTTCAGCTGATTATATTAGGAAACCTGATCACCTACATGCAAAAGAATGAAACTGGACCACTTTCTTACACCATACACAAAAATAAACTCAAACTGGATTAAAGACTGAATTGTGAGGCCTTAAACCATAAAAATCCAAGAAGAGAGGGAATGACATATGGCTTCGTAGGAAAGTGGATGGACCTTGAGGGTGTCATGCTGAGTGAAGTAAGCCAGGCAGAGAAGGACAGAAACCATATGTTTGCACTCGTAGGTCTAGCAGGAAAACAAGAGAGACCTAATGGAGAACCAGGGGGAGCGGAGGAGGGAGAGAGAGTTGGGGAGAGAGAGGGATGCGGAACTTGAGAGACTATTGAAAGCTGAGAATGAACTGAGGGTTGGGGGGGAGGGGGGAGGGGGGAAGACAGGTGGTGGTGATGGTGGTGGGCACTTGAGGGGAAGAGCACTGGGTGTTGTATGGAAAACAATTTGACAATAAAATATTATGGAAAGAAAAAAAAAGAAAGATAAAATAAAATAAAATAAAAATAAAAAAACAATTAATCATAAAAAAAATCCAAGAAGAGTGCACAAGCAGTAATTTATCTGAACATTGGCTCTAAAAACACTTTTTAGATATGTCTCCTGACATTGGTTCTAATAACACTGTAGATATGTCTCCTGAAGCAAGTAAAATAAAAACAGAGAAAACAATTGGGACTACATCAAAATAAAAGGAGATACCATCAAAACTTAAAGAGAACCTACTAAGTGGGAGAAGATATTTGCAAATGACATATCTGATAAAGGGTTAGTATTCAAAATATATAAGGAACTACAACTCAACACCCGAAGAACAAATAATTCAATTAAAATTGGGCAGAAGACATGAATGGGCATTTCTCCAAAGAAGACCTACTGATGGCCAAGAGACACATAAAAACTGCTCGTCACTCATCATCAGGGAAATGCAAATAAGAGCACAATGAGGTATCCCATCATGCCTATCAGAAAGGCTAACGTCAACAACACAAGAAACAGGTGTTGGCAAGGATGTGGAGGAAAACAAACCTTCATGCACTGTTGGTGGGCATGCAAACTAGTACAACCACTGTGGAAGACAGCATGCAGGGTCCTCAAAAAATCACTATTTTACCCTTGAAACAAATAAAACACTATATGTTATATACACTGGAATCAAAACAAACACACATATTAAATACTCAGGAGAATGTTTGGCATATTATAAATGCTGTATCAATGTTAGTGATTATTGTTTTGAAAATCAGAACAAAAATTATTCATTATTTCAAATATGAAAAGTACTCCTTTACTTCTAATTTTTACTACCTTATGCAGTTTTTCTTCTTAAAAAATACAATTACTTAATTTAAAATTTTCCATGATGTTTATTCCATTATTTGTAAAATTGGGCAAATTAGATTCTTGTTTTTGGTTATTATATTATTCTAGTTTTGAATATTGTATTTTCTTTGAGATGTGGATTGTCATAATTTAAGCACTATAAAATTACTCATCTGTAGGCAAAATCTCTCTCCCGCTCCACTCCTTATTCCTACTTCTTGACTTGCACCATCACTGCTTTTAGGAGGTCAAAGAAGGTGATACGCAAACTCTTCTTTTTCTTCTCTCAGTGGTTCAAATACTTTTAACGGACTTCATTTTCTCTTTCCTTATTTATGACAGTTATATTTTATCAACATACTCCTTGTTCCTTTTTAATTTCTTCCTTATATTTCTTAATGGGTTATCTCAAAAAAGATTATACATATGTGAGTTACATGGAAAACATATATCATAAATATATACACACACTTTATTTTTTATCTACTTATTTATTTAAAGTCTCTTTCTGCCTCTCCAAACCATGAATATTAAATGGGACAGAAATTCCAGGAGCTCTAATTCTTTTACAAATATAGGCGCATGCATATTCAAAGACCACTCTGGAGCCAGCTGTAACTATTGTCATATATCATATTTCCAAAACATGAAAAGTTTTTTTAAACAAGAATGAAGTATAAATATTATGTGTTTTGATATCAACAGTCATGCATTATTTGTGTTGTTTATGCAACTTGAGATACTACTCCCAGCCATTAGTCTATTCTTTAGTTATCAGCCTCTAAAGAACAAAATATTGAGGTATCAATTTGTTGTTCACAAAGCTCCTTAATAGTATCTTTGTTTATATCAAGTGTGCAGAGAAGCATGAAAACTGATGTCGTGCTACATGTGAAAAGGTGATGCTTAGAGAGCTTCAGCTACTTCCACAAAGGTCCAATGATCTTAAGGGCAAACCCTCAAAATGAAGCCAGGTCAGTTTATTTAGAATTCAGTGTTATGTTGAGAAGAATGCAGTGCTACTAATATACTACATGGTATTCAGAAATATTTCAGAAACTCTACCAAAGCTTCATCTTTTTCTTCTTTCACCAATTTCTTGCTTTTAGTTAAGTAAAATGTTTAAATATTTTAATATTTTGTATTAAAATTTGCATTATGTTCGTCTGCATGACCCTGACCAGAAGACAATGTGAAAATCCAAAGGAAAACATTCAAGTTGCATCCATTGTATATGTGACAGGCATATTGAAACTTTACAATGTCAGCTTTGTGATCTTATGTCATTTTTCACTGTGCATGACAGTGCAAATTGAGAATTTCCCTCCCAAAGTTAGTGTATAATATAAAATTAAAAAAGGCTAGAGATGCCTCATATGTACCATGATGTCATCTAGGACACCCTCTAAAGTACATTTGTTATCATTTTGGCTCAGTACTTGAACCTTTTCCTAGATTTGGAGTCTTGAAAAAGAATTCTCATTTTTTTCTCTATGTTTATTTTACAGGACCAAAAAAAATGGTTTAGACAGTCCTTATTTTTTATTTCTTAGGTTGATTTAAGGAAAAAAATTTAAAAATATCACAACGAATGGGTTGTCCATAGCAATAATAATCAACATATATTACAAATATCATAAAATGTTTCCCATTATGCTAAATAGTAATGTTGACTCTGAACCATCATCTCACTGCAGATGATGAATCTAAATCAATCTTAGAAATTCCACTTCTCTTTACAGTGAAATCTTCAGAAAGAAACATCTACCCAAATCTGGTATTGTGATTTGAATTCTGATCTATTAGGAAGCCTGTGAGGAAAATTGTCTCACTGTGAAGAGAGTTATCATTTCTAGATGGAATCTTGTGCGTTGACCTGAGGATGAAGCCCCCTGAGAAGGGGAAATACTGAATCAAGTGGAAAAATGCAATGACCCTGGATCCTATAATGTCATTGAACCATCAAATCAAACAACTGTGAAATTTTCCTCTCTCTGGACTTACTGTTATGTGAAGAAATTAATTTCTGCTTTAAGCTTGGTTTTTGGCATTTGTGCACAAAAATATCCTTACTGGTGTCAAAATAAATGTTCAGTTTAAAGTTAGTTATCTCTCTTTCCTCTCCTTCTGGGAAATACCATAGTATGTCTGTAGGTTCCTAAAGTAAAATCAACTAATTAATAATCATGTGTAACCATGACAATTAATATGCTACTAAAATGCATGTAATGCTAAATTTCATCTTCTTGAATAGTAATATTGTGTGGTTCTACCTAATAATTATAATCTACTAATTGGTCCCTGAAATATTGTTATTTAGTAAATTTAATGAATGAATCCTTTATTGTTTTCATAATGATAGCCTCTATAAACAAAAAAGCTTAACTTTCAACTGGCTTTTATGAATCCTTATTAGTGGTTTAACAAGATGTGAAACAATCACTACAACTATCAGATTTACAACCCCATTAACCACTAACTGGTATTAAGTGCTAATTTGTATGCTGAAATAAATTTCATTCTAGCACCAAAAACATATTCATTAAACCACTGATATAAACTAAATCTTTTTAAGAATTTTTTAATGTGTTATACTACAACTTAAAAGAAAAACAGGTAAAAAATTAACTAGACATGATTATCTTGCCTATATGATATTTCAAAGGAAGAGAAATTCAGCATGCTCTCTCTAGACACCTACACAAATACATACACATACACACACCTATTCAGAGACTGAACTACTCTAACCTTATGTGAATTTATATACATATAAATATACATATACAGCATGTGTACCAGGAATATAATATATGCAATTTCATATATGCATACAAACTTATGCACAAATATAATTTCAGTCATATCCATCTTGTGCTGCAAAATAAAGGAATCAATGTTATAGATAAGTGATGATATTCTGTTTTGTATTTATTTTACATTTTAATTTGTAAAATTTTCTGGGAAAATAATATTTACTTGTAGTTTAGAGACGTTTTGTATATGTTAATAATTACAGTACAGTTTTTGTTTCTCAAATTAATTTGCCAATTAATTAAGCATACCAGGAGTAAATATTTCACTCCACAGATCAGACTTATACTACATAGACACAGGATAAATAGAAGAATTCTAATAATGAAGCTCTTCTACTATATTATACTATTGCTTATTCTTAGTTCTTAATATATTATTTTTACTCAGGCGTTTGAAACAGTTATATAAAATTTAAAAGTTTTTCTCTTTAAATAAGTTCACATAATTCTGGGCTAAATTTTTTCAGTTACAACTCTTTTTTTTTTCTAAATATAATTTTACTTCTTCAATATTACTTTGGCTATTTGGGGATTTTTTGTGGTTCCATACAAATTTGAGGATAGCTTGTTCTAGTTTTCAGAAGAATATTGGTGCAATTTTGATGGGGATTGCATTGAATGTGTACATTGCTTTGGGTAGTAATGACATTTTCACAATGTTTATTCTTCCTATCCATGAACAGGGAATGTTTTTCCATTTCTTAGTGTCTTCTTCAATTTCTTTCATAAGTTTTCTATAGTTTTCATCATATAGATCTTTTACATTCTTGGTTAGGTTTATTCCTAGGTATTTTATGGGTTTTTGAGCAATTGTGAACAGGAGCAATTTCTTGATTTCTCTTTCCGCTGCTTCATTATTGGTGTATAAGAATGCAACCAATTTCTGTACATTGATCTTGTACCCTGTAGCTTTACTGAATTCATTGATCAGTTCTAGAAGGTTTCTGATGGAGTCTGCCGGGTTTTCCATGTAGAGTATCATGTCATCTGTGAAAAGTGAAAGTTTGACTTCTTCTTTGCCCATTCTGATATCTTTTGTTTCCTTTTGTTGTCTGATTGCTGATGCTAGGACTTCCAGCACTATGTTAAACAGCAGTGGTGAGAGTGGACACCCTGTCATGTTCCTGATCTCAGGGGGAAAGCTCTCAGTTTTCCCCCATTGAGGATGATATTAGCTGTGGGCTTTTCATAAATTGTTTTTATAATGTTTAAGTAAGTTCCTTCTATTCCAACTTTCTCAAGCATTTTTATTAAGAAAGAGTGCTGTATTTTGTCAAAAGCTTTTTCTGCATCTATTGACAGGATCATAAGGTTTTTATCTTTTCTTATGTTAATGTGATTTATCACATTGATGGATTTGTGAATATTGAACCAGCCCTGTAACCCAGGAATTTATCCAAGGGATACAGAAGTGCTGACACATAGGGGCACATGTACCCCATTGTTCATAGAAGGACTGTCAACAATAGCCAAATCATGGAAAGAGCCTAAATGTCTATCACCTGATAAATGCATCAAGAAGATGTGGTATATATAATGGAGTATTACATGGCAATGAGAAAAAAAATGAAATATGGCCATTTGTAGCAAAGTGGATGGACCTCAAGAGTGTCATGCTAAGTGAAATAAGTCAGGCAGAGAAGGACAGATACCACTTTTGGACTCATAGGTCTAACAGGAGAAACCTAATGGAGGACCATGGGGAGGGGAAGGGGGAAAGAGAGTTGGGGAGAAAGAGGGATGCAAAACCTGAGGGACTATTGAATACTGAAAAGGAACTGAGGATTGAAGGGGGAGGGGTAGGGAGAAAGGATGTGGTGGTAATGGAGGAGGGCACTTGTGGGGAAGAGCACTGGGTGTTATATGGAAACCGATTTGACAATAAACTATTATAAAAAATAAATGAATATAATTTTATATTGCTCATATTAGTCTAAGAACTGAGTTGAATTTTTTTAATGTTTTAATTTATTTTGTAGAGTTCAAAAGTGGGATAAGGGCAGAGAGAGAGAAAATTGGAAGGAGACTCCAGGCTCTGAACTGTCAGCACAGAGCCCCATGTGAAGTTCGAATTTACGAACTGTGAGATCATGACCTCAGCCAAATTCAAACGCCTAACAGACTGACCCACCCAGAACTCCCTGAGTTGAATTTTTAAAAATCAGGTTAATAGATTACATCAGAATCCACTGCACTTGCAATAAGCTACACCCTGATTTATTACTAGTTCCACATATTTGCCCTGTTTTCACCTCCAACTAAGAAATATACTAACAGTGAATTACTTGCTTACTCAAAAAAAAAGTGGTAAACTCAAGAAAACCTCTGGAGGAAACTCAAAGAAAGCAAAGGTTAAATGTTGTATTCAAACCAGGGAATAAATAAACCATCAGTTCTTATTTTTTAATTTTTTAATGTTTATTCTTGAGAGAAAGAGAGAGATGCAGAGAGAGAGAGACGGAAGACACAGAATCTGAAGTAGGTTCCATGCTGTGAGCACACAGGGCTCCAACTCATGATCTGTGAGATCATGACCTGAGCTGAAATTGGAGGCTTAACTGACTGAGTCACCCAGGCACCCCACTGTACCAGTTTTTAATGTGTATTATATCTAGTGATTATAAAAATTGCAGATTATTAAAATGGGAAACTTTCATTATTTTTCTAAATGTTATACCAATATTTATAATATTAATGGGAAATAAGTTTACATTTATTAACCAAATATTTTAGGAAATACATAAATAAGCCAGGATATAGCTCAAAAGTGTATTAAAATGGAGATTCTAAGGATATTTTAAATTCATTTTGGAATTTTAATAGAGAAACATGTAATTTGAAAATTATTAAACATTAATTATTAAAATAATTGAGGAAAATTGCCAACTGCTTAAAGAATGTTATTCCAGGGAATCACAAAACCTGTCTTCTTATGAAGATTCAATTCAATGAGAAACAACAGATACGTTTAGTAAGACCCCAGAAGTCTTTTTGTTTTATTTATTTTATTTATTTTATTTTATTTTATTTTATTTTATTTTATTTTTTATTTATTCATTTTGTTCTTAAGGTGTGCGCTTTATTGATCTGGTCTCAAGTCAGTGTACAGATAAGCCTTGGCTGCCTCCGTGCCTCAACCCCACTCCCAGGGAGCCCAAAAGCCTTCATATATCTGAAATTGGGGAAGGGGGGACAACAAAGGGTGGGCCATGATGGCAGACCATTCAAAATAAAACAAAAGAACAGGTATTAAGGTGAAGATTAAAAAAAAACAAAAACTTTGGACTACATAATTTACACAAAACAACACTATCACCCTCGCCTGTGTGGACTCAGGTGAGGACTGGCCCTTTTCCTCAGGGAGAAAGGGGGTGGCTTTTGGGAAGGCAAGGGACTTCCTGTAACAATGCATCTCACAATATTTGGAATGACTATTAAAAAAAAGAACAATGTACAGTCAAGGTCCTCGGCCACACCGTAGACCTGTGGGGGTGCTCGCTCCAACCAGTTGGTGTCACCTTCGCTGCACCATGAAGATCAAGATCATCACACCCCTGAGTGCAAGTACTCCGTGTGGATCGGCGGCTGCATCCTGGCCTCGCTGTCCACCTTCCAGCAGATGTGGATCAGCAAGCAGGAGTACGACGAGTCCGGCCCGTCCATCGTCCACCGCAAATGCTTCTAGGCGGACTGCTACTCTAGTTGCGTTACACCCTTTCTTGACAAAACCTAACTTGCACAGAAAACGAGATGAGATTGGCATGGCTTTATTTGTTTTTCAGGGTTTTTGTTGGTGGTGGTGGTGGTGGGTTTTTTTTCTTTTTTTTTTGGTTTTAATTTGTTTTTTTTTTGTTCTGACTTTTTTTTTGGCGCTTGACTCAGGATGTTTTATTTTAAATACATAAAATGAAATGTATTCTACAAAAAACCAAAATACATTTTGTTTCTACAAAGTCATATTTCAGTAAAATTGAAACAATGGAACTAATCAATAATCAGAAAAAATCAATAAGATTTCTATTAGCTATTAATGAATGTGTATATTTTGCAGATTACCTGCTTTACTTTGATATTGGTGAATAATCTGTGAAGTCAATAAAATGATATGTCAGAAGAAACAAATCCTACTTTCACTCTATTTACATAATGTCTTCAGAAAAGACAAATTTTGTTGTGAAGAGAGCAAGTAAAAGCAGAGCATCAAAAGTCAAATAAGAACACTTGAAAGGAGTGTACCACCTGACCAACTTCACTCTGTTTCTAACAACAAAGGGTAAAACTTAACTATTTGAACTGAAAATGATCACTTTGCATCTTTCTTGTAGATTTATGGTTAAATAAATTACCAGTCTCCACTAATGGGATTCATTGATCATTTATTTCTAAAGCCTCAAAGTTAAAGAAAAATGCAAACTATTTGTTTTATGCACAGGTTGAGATACTATTCATAGGCATCTTCAATTAAAAGAAATAAACTAGTACTACCTAAAATAAGTAACATATGCCTCTTACTTGAGCAACTTCAGACATGTGACTTTGATGTCCTTAGCCTCTCTTTTTTTGTCTGTGTTACACTGAGTTAAATATTAGATAATTCATTATAGACACCAAATAGTGCGCAGTAAAAACTTAGGAAATATTTATGTTCTTAGTTAGTCAGCAATTTTAGCAAATAGGGAGTATATTTTAACATAAGACATGAATTCTAAAGATGGGTAATTATAGGCTTTGATTCACTAAGATTTATGACCCAGACTTTTCCCATCTGCAGCATGCTGACATTCCATGATCAGGTTTATTGTGTCATATTGCCAAAATGATTGGTGTAGCTTCAAGGATCAGAAGTTCATTTACAAACAGAAGCAACAGGGTGAGACCAAAATTCATTTCCACAAAGACTCTCTCTCTCTCTCTTTTTTTCAATGAAAGAAAACATTTCTAGGGATTCTCATGTAGATTCTCTGTCCCTGTCGTTTCATGAGCAAGAACAGGTGATATGAGTGTCCTTAACTGCATGGAAACAAGAGAAAACAAATATCATGCAAAACAGAACAAAATACTATTATTGATTTAAACCAGCCATAGAACACATCCAGCACACAACACAGCATCTTTCTAGAAAAAAAAATTCAGGTTTTGTTCACCAAGGAAGAGACTTTAGCATTTTGGAAATAATAGTAGCATGAGCAAAATAAGCCCTGGGAAGAGGGACTGATTCTGAATAGAGATTAAACCAAGACAGTCAAGACAGTGACATTGGACATGGAGTACTTGTTGGAGAACAATGAAGGACAAAACAGCCCAACAGTGGCAAAAGTGTTATTTACCCTTAATAGCAATATAACCTTAGCTAGTTTCTGCTTGCAAACATCTCCAGATTTCGATCCATTCTTCGCTACCTACAATGATGCTGACTTTCTACATTAGGCCATTTTACTCAATTCCTGTATAATTTCAGAATTGTTTTGTTCCAAATAATTGAAACGTGGGAAAAGTGAATTAACTGAATTATGATTTTATTTTTCTCACATAAAAATACTGGAATGTATCAGTCCAGTGTTGTTAAGATAGTTCCATGATGACATTAAGAAGTTGTTCTCATTTTAGAGTTGTGTTCTTCCATTTGTAAAATGTTACATGACTCTCCACATTCACAGTTGGGCAGCAACCATAATTACAAAGGTCCAAGGGACAAGTCATCTCCGTATGTTTCATTTCGAAGGCCTCTACAAGCATCAGCTAGTTACTTCTGCTTTTATCTCATTGGCCAAAACCGTCATTTGACTATCTTTGGGTGGAAAGAAAATGGAGAAAGGTTATTCCTTAAATGTGCTGCTGTGAAAAAAAATGGGTATCTATTATTAAGGAAAAAATGGTAATATAGTATTGGATATGAATTCAATAGTGTCTGACACTGCGTCTTAAAAATTATCCAAAGATGTGTCCTAGTGCTTATGGATTAAAGAAAGAGCTTTTAAATATTCCTAGACTTTTTTTTATAATCACATCTCCAAATTACCTTTTCAGTAATTGACACTCAAATATTAATTGAATCCATGGTGGATGTCAGTCAGGAGATTATTCTAGACTACTGTGAAATAAGAATATGGTGGGGTTGTTCCCCAGAGGTAATCCTCTCTAGTCCACCTTCCTTATAGACAGTTGATATTTGATAATATTTTTATTCATTTGTTTTTCTTTTCAAGTTTTTATTTAAATCCCAGTTAGGTAAAATCCGATGTAAAATTAGTTTTAAGTTACAATTTAGTGATTCAATACAACATCTGGTGCTCATCACAAATACACTCCTTAATCCTCATCACCTATTTAACCCATCCCACCACCTACCTTCTCTGGTAACCATCAGTTTGTTCTCTATAGTTAAGAGTCTGTTTCTTGATTTGCCTCTCTCTTTTTTTCCCCTGTGATCATTTGATTTGTTTCTTAAATTCCACATAGGTGAAATCATATAGGATTTATCTTTCTCTGACTTATTTTACTTAGTGTAATACTCCATAGCTTCACCCACATCGATGCAAATTCAAAATTTTATTTGTTTTATGACTAATATTCTATTGCATATATATATATATATATATATATATATATATATATATATATATATATATACCACATTGTCTTTATACATTCATCAGTCAGCAGACATTTGGGCTCTTTCCATAATTTGGATAATACATTTAAATTTCTCATTGCATGCCAACTTCTATCTTAAACATAGAAACATAAGTGAACCAAAGAATAGTTATAACTTCTTGATATTTAATCTTTATTGATAAATGCATATAATTATGTATTAAAATTATGAGAATATCTCTTGATTTTTCTGATGTTAACGTTAAAATAGACCTTGCCAATCTTCCATGTTGTATCAACCATAGACTTTCTGCTAAATTCACATCTTTTTTCATGCCAATGCATAAATCTAATGAACTATTAAAACTGTTCCTCATATCATGACCATTAAGACTTTACTAGGTTTACAGGAAACTAGTTCAAATTCCACCTCTCAAGATCAAGACTTCCATTATCTACATGTCAGAGTTCATCCTCTATCGCTGTTCTCTCTCAGCATATATTATGGAACTCTTTCTACCTTTTAAAATGTGATTTTGTCTTAAAATTAGCTGTTTATGTGTCTTCTCTCTCACTGTATTTGAGCTCATTCACTCAAATTCAATCTTTTATCTTTTCTCTTTGTCAGTGCTTTAGAGTGCTTCAAAAATATTTTTAGTTTTTAAATTTGTTTTAAAAATCTATAGTTACCTTCTGTCATCACAAAATGACAAATCTGTGAAGTTAGTTGAATTTACTCCCCTTTGTGTCTTGAGACAGTTAAAGTATAAGTGACAATTAACAGTTTAGTGAAATAAAAAGTGAACTATATGTCATAATAGATCTAGATTACATTTAGTGTCAAAATTGGAGATTGGTACAAACATGGCAGAAGTGTAATGCAATCCACAGACTTGTCTGGAGGATGGAAAGGAGGTACTACTATACTTCTACCTCAGACACAGCTGATGCCCTTTGCACAAAATTTCTGGTTATTGCGTATGCATCAAATGTAAAGCAAAGAATTGCTTATGTTTAAGAAAATACTTTACCTCAGACTGTGATGAAGGTATAATCAATGAGCTAAGTTGAGTGAGATATTTCCCAAATCACCAACTTTCCAATATTGGCATTTAAAAGTAAAATGACTAGTTTATGTCATTTTTACTTCTTAATCTAGCATAATTGTTTCAATGCTCTTTATGTAAGGGTGGTAGGAAATATGATAATCTTAACATCAGAAAAATCAAGAGACATTTTCATACCTTAATTTTAATACTATATTTAATTGTGTCCGTCTTCTAAATAAAGTTTAAATATCATAAAGGCAGAACTACTCTTATTTCATTCAACTGTGCTCCTTGGGTCGAAGACAGAACCTGGCATGCAATGGAAGGTTGGTAAATTTAAGAAATGTCAATTAAGCTTGAAACAGAAGACTTCCTAAGCAATTTTTCTTGATCTAATTATTTATGGAACAGACTTCATAAAACTATTACAGAACTTCAAATGTCTAGCAATATAATTCCTTATTGAGGTAAAATTGGCATTTCTCTTGTTTCCATTTACTTATGAATGTGATAAATCCCAATTAAAACTAATTTAATGCCTATGCCATTTGAATTGAGAAAATTAATACAATCTTCACTTTAAAAATCATCTTTCATATTTCTTCTTTTGAGTTATTTTAGATCATTATACTTTAAATGTTAGGGTCAACATTAAAAAAAATTTGTGTTCCCCTGCCCTTTTTAGCTTGATGTAACATATGCAAATAATGATAAGAATATATCAAAAATAGTTATATATATTAAGTAATATGTCTAAGTTGAATCCTACCTCTTCAGTAAATATTTGTTAAAAATTCACTCAATATAGCACAAAGAAGAGGATTTGCAAGCACTATCAAAGTAATATTTGAATTTTATTTTATTATTTACATGCTATATGCAAGAAAATTGAGGCCTGACAAGTCATATAACTTCTGTTTCAGTGAACAGCTGGGCAATAACCTGGCATGACAGACTTCATAAATTCCACTTATGTTACCTCTATATTACCCAAGTGCAACTAGAGAGATGAGACTTTATTTTGTAAATAGTCAGTTTTCACAGTTTCATTAATCATTTTCAATATGTTGTAATTAATTGAGAGTTTAAATAGCTCAGAAACATTTGATTTATTGTAGTGATTTTATGTAAAGCAATAGTCCAAATGCATTAATTCTTTGACATAATTGTTCCTGATAAACAGAACTGAACATGATATATTGTCACAAGAGATTTATTTCATAACATTTTAATACTTTTCAGAGACAAGTTTTGCTATTTGTGTACATTTTCAATTTAATTTAGTTTTTAAAATTTTTATTTAATTTCCAATTAGTTAGCAATACAGCAATGTTATTTTCTGGTGTAAAATTTAATGATTCAGTACTTCCATACAATATCCAGTGCTCATCACAGCAAGTGCCCATCATCTACTTAACCCATCACCCAACGACCTCCTCTCTGGTAACTATCAGTTTGTTCCTATAGTTCAGTCTGTTTCTTGGTCTGCCTCTCTCTTTTTTCCCTTTCCTTGTTTGTTTTGTTTTTAAATTCCACAAATGAGTGAAATTATATATCTGTATTTTTCTGACTGATTTCTTCTTTGATCTCCAGCTCCAGCCATGTTGTTGCAAATGGCAAGATTTCATTCTATTTTATGAATGAGTTAAGTTCCAGTACGTAAGTGTGTTTGTACATGTGTGTGTGTGTGTGTGTGTGTGTGTGTGTGTATTACATCTAGTATGTAGTATATATCCATTCATCTATCAGTGGACATTTGGGCTCTTTCATAATTTGACTATTGTAAGTAACGCTGCTTTAAATATTGAGGCACATGTATCCCTTTGGATTAGTATTTTTAAAATCTTAGGGTAAATACCTAGTAGTGTGATTGCTAAATCATAGAGTATTCTATTTTTAAATTTTTGAGGAACCTCCATACCATTTTCCAGGGTGGCTGCAGCAGTTTGCATTCCTACCAACAGTGCGAGAAGGTTCCTTTTTCTCCATATCCTCACCAACACCTGTTGTTTCTTGCTTTGTTTATTTTAGCCATTCTGACAAGTATTAAGTGATATCTAATTGTAGTTTTTATTTGCATTTCCTTTATGATCAGTGTTGTTGAGCATCTTTTCATGTGTCTCTTAGCCATATGCATGTCTTCTTTGGAAAAATATCTATTTAGGTTTTCTGCCCATTTTTTAATTGAATTATTTGGGGTTTTTTGTTGTTGTTGTGTTGAGTTATATAAAATGTTTATATATTTTGGATACAAACTAACCCTTTATCAGATTTGTCATTTGCAAATCTCTTCACTCATTCTGTAGTTTTTTCTTAGTGTGTTAGTTTGTTCTTTGTTCGTTAGTTTTATTGATTGTTTTCTTCACTATGCAGTTTTTCACTTTGATGAAGTCCCACTAGTTTAGTTTTGCTTTTGTTTCCCTTGCTTCAAGAGACATATCTAGAAAGAAATTGCTATGGCTGATATCAAAGAGGTTACTGCGTGTGTTCTCCTCTAGGATTTTTATGGTTTCAGTCCTCATATGTAGGTATTTAATCCATTATGAACTTATTTTTGTGTATCATGATGGGAAGCAGTTCAGATTTGTTTTTTGTTTTGTTTTTGTTTTTGTTTTTATGTCGCAGTCTAGTTTTCCTAACATCATTTGCTGAAAAGGATGTCTTTTTCCCACTGGATAGTCTTTCCTGCTTTGTTTAAGATTAATTAATTATTTATTGTATAAAATCACATTTGCAGCAGATAATTTAACCTTAAATGTAAGGGCTAGATTTTTATTCTAAGTGGAAAGCTAAGGTAAGCAAGTGAATATGACTCTAACATTCAGGCCCACTTTTTTCCCCTTAAAATTAGTTCAATTTCTTTTCTAGTCCCTTTCTAGATATATATTATGTGTATTTGATCTTTAACTAGGATAAAAGATAGGCAGTTAATGAAATACATAGGAAACTTTCCCTAACTTCTACATGTATAGTCATCACTCCCCTAGTTACATATTATGTTCTATAATCATCTGTGCATCAATAAAAGGGGGTGGGGGGCAGCTAGTTAGTTTATTTTCTTTTGCATCTTTTCCAAATGTTTTATTTTATGAGAGAGAGCACACATGGGGCAGAGGCAGAGAAACACAGGGACAGAGAATCTGAAGCAGGCTCCACACTGACCGCAGTGAGTCTGATGTGAGGCTCAAACTCACAAATCACGAATTTTAATTGAGCATAATGCTCAACCAACTGAGCTATCCAGGAGCCCCTTCATCTTTTATGTTTGAAACAAAATCAGGCAGGTAGCAGGGTTTCAGCCTGTTGAGCTAAACTGGAATGTTTCTCTCTAGAAAACCACATTAAAAACATAGTTTGAAACATAAAGTTAAATGACACATAGACATGATAGTTGTCTTTAGTTCTTGTAAGGACTGCCAACTTTTGTTTTACAAGTGTATAAATATATACTAAATATGAAAATATTTCCTTAGATATCACTGGCTGATCATATCTTTGACTTGATAGAGATTATAATATTCCAAAATATTCCTTAACCTTTAAATTTTTAGTAAAATTATATTTTAATATAAATAATATTGATGTTATGACTAAAACATTCATATATGTCAAAGTGAATACTAGTCTGGATGGGGGGAACACAGTGGCAATCTAGGACACTTATTTTTAATTTTTATATTCTAGGATGTCCTCATCCCAATTTCCATAATAGTATATTTAAACTATATACCTTTTTAATCTACTAAAACACATTTTATTTATGTGGTATTAAGATACAGTTTGATACCATTCTTTTTGTCCAGCTGCATATGTGTATACCAAAACTGTAGTTCAAAAAGATAAAGATAGCTAAATGCAGAAATCTACACTAATAAAATTTGTTGTGGGAACTATTAAAGCAACTCAATTTCTCACAAATAAATGAAGAAATGGATATAATGTTTGCACAAAAGTTTATATAAAAATATAGTGTCATATAAGGTTACATTAACAAAAATTAATATGACCCATGAAGAGACTGAGAAGGCTATTAAGTTTTTTAAATACTTACTTCCTAAAATTTTCCTTAAAAATATTGTTCTATTTTCAAGGTCTTCAAATAGAAATGGATGTATGTTTACATAGGCAAAACCTGTTTATGTACACTATAACCCAATGATTTTTGAGATATAAGAATTATAATTTATATTTATTATAATTTTTTAATCCTCAACATTTTCACCATTTTAACTTAATAGGACAGGCATCCACACGTTGCCTGCTACCAATTTTAAAATATTTCACTTGTTAGATTTTTTAAATTTAATAATATCAGCCCCACAATATGGTTCAAACATCATTTAACATGATATGTTAACTGTAAGGCATTGCATAAAGTGCAAACTTTACTGCCAGCATTTCAGTCCACAAGTCACACAGACATCATGTTTAGTGGCATTACATCACTTCTTTCAAATTCTGTCCGTGGTTATTGCATACTTAATTAGCTCATATACACACAGCAAAATGTGTAGCTGTTTTGGCTCTTTATCTACCAGTAATAAACTCACATGACATTTTACAAAATTGTTCAATCAAAGTTGTGACTAGCCAACAAAGGTGAAGTGCAGCAAATAAATTAAAAGTTATAATGCTGGAAGTGAAACTGTTTGCGTTTAGATTTGAAAATTATGGTAGTAAGCAAAAACAGGATAAGTCTTAGGTCTGCATGACACTATGATACAAAGAATATCGAAAATCTCTGATTAATATAAAACAGATAGTTCATAATTACAGGATTTTATTAATAAACATCTTTCTCCCCAGTCTGTTAACTTTTAGTCAGAAAATATTTTTGAGCACCTATTATATGTCAGCCATCATTCAAGGTATGAAAAATGAAGATGTAAATAATAAAGTTCCTGATTCATGGAATGTATGAGTTGTTGAATCGCTAGGTTCTATACCTTCAAATAAGATAACATTGTGTGTCAGCTATACTCAAATAGAAAAATAAAATAGGGGCTTCTGGGGCTCAGTCAATTAAGCATGGGACTCTTGATTTGGGCTCACATCATGACCTCACAGTGCAGGGATCAAGCCCGACATCAGGCTGCACTAAGC
Source organism: Suricata suricatta (assembly GCF_006229205.1). Classification (NCBI taxonomy): domain Eukaryota; kingdom Metazoa; phylum Chordata; class Mammalia; order Carnivora; family Herpestidae; genus Suricata; species Suricata suricatta. The sequence goes on along the minus strand of NC_043710.1, from coordinate 77,340,647 downwards.
ATGCAGTCTGCTTTAGATTCTTTCTCTCTCCCTCTGCATGGAGCGTAATGGTAATGTAAAAAAAAAAAAAAAAGCACATGGCTATAATAATATCTTCTTGAAGATCTCTTTAGTTTCTATGATATAAACAGAATCTGTGAATAAGAATTAGTGTTATATTAATTACAGACTTCTGGTAAAAACAAAAGTTGATGTTTGTGCAGATTATTATTATTATTATTATTATTATTATTATTTATCTGCAATTAAATGGAAAAGGGAAGTAGATTTATTTACAAGAGGCTAGAATCAATTGAATGATAAAACTCAGCTGTTTCCCAGTATTAATATTCTCACTTTTATTTTTATTGTTACTATTTTTCTATAAACAAGGAATGTAATTCCAGGTTTTATCTTGTAGATATTGCATTGAAACTGAGATTTAGTTTGTTATTATATTATATGTAATATTATATACTTTGACTCCAATTATTATAGCAATGATCATTAATATTCCATATAATTCAAAATAATTGTTTTTATTGTCCCTTTGAAATCCAATGTTTTCTCTTATGAATATTCATTTTTACACAGAAAGGCACAGTGTACTCTTTGAAAAATCTTCAAAACACATGATGGTTAAAATATAATATTACTCATTTTGTTCACTCAAAATTCGGAAGGACTTTTATCTTATTAAGACAAGTTGAAGACAAAAGAGAAATGTTGATAGTAATGAAGCTATCTAATTTCCACAAAGCTATTCTAGTGTCAGTTGATCTACTAAAATACTATGCCCTCTTTCTCAGTCCACACACACATAGACATTTACACACACAGGTGTGGTATACATAACCTAACTTCCAAAAGTACCAAAATAGGAAAACTTAAAAGGACAATTCTTAAACCAGAGTCTGAATTCTTTTGGTAAAACATCATCAGAGACACCTTCTGGAATTGCTTTATTGATAAAATCAACTTATTCGATAACATTTGAAAAGCAATTTCTTTTGCTTCTTGAATAAAGATTTTTGGCTTTGATCTGTGTTTATAAGGAAAAAGATCCTAGCACTTGTTACACAAGATTCATTTTTTCTATTTATCTCTCAGACAGCTATTTTGACTCATGTTTCAAAAAGGAGACCTTACTGTCTTTTTTAACTTTTTTAAAAATTTATTTGGAGAGAGAGCGGATTGGTTTAGGATTATGGGAGACAAAAGACACTTCCTTCCCACAAGAAAACTGGTCCCTAACATTTTAAATGTAAGAAAAAGCACTTTCCTTATCTTTAGCCAGATATAAATATGACTTATTTTATTTTTGCAACAATGAAAACATTCTTGTTAGATCTTTAGCTTTTACACATTTTAAGTTAATCAACTGTGAGAATTTATAACTACCTGCAAACATTTCACTTCATTATGTAATCTGATTAGTTCTTCATAGTGAAGATGTGATGAAAAAAGTCTTTAAGAATCCATCTCATTTCTTCAAACAGATCGCTTCCAGACAAAGTAAAATGAGTTGCAATTAACATGTTAATTTATCAGCATATTGATAAATCTTAAATTACTATTCTTTACTGGGGGAAATAATGCTTCTTTAATTTTTTTTTCAGAGACTCTTTAACTTTTCTGCTTTTGCTCATCCTGCACAAATAAAGATCTTCATACAATGCATCCACTGGCCTGACAAGCATTGCAGCAAGAATATTTATCCCTGTTTCTTAAAAAGTTAAATATTTAGCCTAGAGGTAAAATTCTGAGAATAGCTAAGTTATTATTGAGAAATTAATTGGTCACACTCTCTGCCATTATCCACTTTTAAATAAATTATGAACAAGACTATAAGACCAGTGTAATCTAGGATGACTAAAACATTCATCAATAATAATTATTACTTTTTTAAGTAAAATTAAGGAATGAAAAAATTGACAGAAACGAATCAGTGCCTATTAAAATCAAAAGTATTCATAGTTTCTCATAGATATGGTATGTCTATTGGTACAAAATATGGCATTGTTTTTTGAAAGCTTGTTTCTTTAAAAAAAAACAACTAAATCAGGCAGAACCAATTTATAAAAATAAAATAAATGAAATTTTGCCTCTGAATTATTTTTCCTTTTTAAAAAAACTTTTTAAAGTGTTTATTTATTTTTGAGAAAGAATCACAGTGTGAGTGGGGGAGATACATAGATAGAAGGAGACAGAATTCAAAGCAGGCTCCAAGACCTGAGATGTTAGCACAGAGCCTGACACTGGAATTCTGAACCATGAGATCATGATCTGAGCCGAAGTTGGACACTTAACTGGCTGAGCCACCCAGGGGCCCCCGGAATTCTTTTTCTGATTTTAATTTTATGGGAAATTTATTTTCCCTTAATAACATTACCAAAAAGACTTCATTTATAACGACTATTCCATATAATTACTATAACACAATTATAAATACATCAGAAAAGTTTTTTCAACTTATTACGCTTTTAAAAATGACCTCCCTTTTAGTAGTTAACAAGCCATTGATTATTTGTCAACTTAATTATCATGCTTAGATGAGAGAAAAAGACTTTTAGTTGTGTATGATTTAAGCTGTGTCTTGCTTTATCCAAACTACTGAAAAGCTATATTAATAATAAAATAGTCTCAGTCTTAAAGTCAGAAAGCAAGCACAATGTCACCTTGTATGAAAATATGTGCAATTGGGGTACCTGGGTGGCTCAGTCGGTTAAGCGTCCCGGTTCGGCGGCTCGGTCATGATCTCACAGTTAGTGAGTTCGAGCCCCGCATCGGGCTCTGTGCTGACAACTAGCTCAGAGCCTGGAGCCAGTCTTCCGATTCTGTGCCTCCTTCTCTCTCAGACCCTCCCCTGCTCATGCTGTCTCTCTCTCAAAAATAAATTAAAAAAATTTAAAAAAGAAAATATGTGCCTTTATATAGCATATAACATATGATAAAATATCACTTGTATATAATACAATATACGATATAATGTATTGTATCCCTTTTACAATATTTAAAAAGAAGAAATGCATAATTTCCCATTAGTTTTCTCTTAAAATTTTATATATGAACATTTTGTTGACAAAAACTGATAGTACTTTTTTCCCCATGTTTTCCACTGAAAATGTTCATTGTCAATAAATTGGTGTTGGTTTAATAGTGTCTGTGTTTAACACGTGACATTCTAAATTGTTATAATCTTTGTGATTATAACCTCTACTTTCTTATTATTAGTGAATTAGTCTATGTGACTAGATAACCATATATTCTTTGTTTATTGTATGGTAGATTGGATTTACAGATACAACTTTTAAGGATTATTCATAATTTTTGTATTCAGTACAATTTAAATGAAAATATTTACAGTACAATCTAAAGCCAAATATTTACAAAACACTTATCTTCATTTGTCTTCATAAGATTCTGCATGTGAATAACTAAATTATATCACTAAATTTTCCCACTTTATAAAATTTCAATATAACTCACTTTTATCTTTCCTGAATTTCTTAGGATACTTCTCCAATCTTCCTTTCAAGTGAAAATTTCTGGCTAAACATACTATAAATATGTTTGTAATTCCTTTTTTTAAATAACTCATCTGAATGTATTGCCTAATATCAATGAAATTTAAAAAAATAGTGACATAGAAAGAAGTTACCATTAGTTGCAAAGAAAGATCTTCACTTGAAAACCAAGGGAAAAAAATCACTATATTCCAACTCTAGGTTTAGTCAAATATAATAAGTATATAAAATATCTCACTTTATCATTAAATTGTGTAACTTATCAATAACCCTGTGAAATTCATATTATGTTTCTTTAATCTCTAAATGGGTCTACATACTTAACAAAGTGAATCACCTAAGATTATATCGCCACTATCACAAATTTCCCTTTCAGTGAAATAATAAACTTGTGTTTCAAAAGTAAAGGATTAAATTACTTCTCATAGTTATTTATAACAACTAACAGTCTCATAATACTTGCATGTAAAAAGATACAGTAACTCTGAGTATATTTAGGAGTAACAAGTGTTCTGTAAATTGCTTTGTTGTATATAAACATCATTCCATTTTTAATGAAAAAACAGTCCATTGAATTTTTCATATGAAAATTTTAATTTCCATTAATAGTTTTTTGAGGAACCTCCACACTATTTTTACTCATTGGTCTAACAGGAGAAACCTAACAGGGGACCATGGGAAGGGGAAAGGGCGGGAAAAGAGTTAGGGAGCCAGAGTGGGGCAAAGCATGAGAGACACTTAAATACTGAAAACAAACTGAGGGCTGGAGAGGGAGGGGAAATGGGGAAGGGGGTGATGGTCATGGAGAGGGGCTCTCGGGAAGAGCATGGGTGTTATATGGAAACCAACTTGGCAATAAACTATTTAAAAATAAATAAATAAATAGAAAATTTGAATTTCCAAATAATTTTTCTGTATCTTCCATTCTTCCAAGATTGATACATCCATAGATTTTCTTGCTACTATGCATACTGTTAATCCTCATCCTCTTTCTCTCTCTCTCTCTCTCTCTCTCTCTCTCTCTCTGTCTCACTACTTGATCTTTTAATTTTGAAATTAATAGAATCCATTCTGGAATTTACTCTTTATTCTAATTGTAATCTCTTGAGATGCACTTATCTGATTCCATGGTTGTAAATATTATCTAAATCGATAATCCCAGCCTTGACTTTATTTGAATTCTAGATACATATATCTAACTGCATAGACATCCTTCTATATCTAATAAGTATTTCAAGCCCCACAGTTACAACATCTAAAAAGATAATCTTGATATCTATTCCCAGCTCATTCCTCCTCTAATATTTCTTTTTTCACCAACCAGTACTCCCATTCACAAATGAAAAAATAAGATAAAAATAAAAATAAATAAAATAAAATAAAATAAAATAAAACAATCCTTCATTTCTTTCTTTCTTTCATTCATCACATTCAGTCACCAAAGCTTTTTGACTTTACAAAATATTAACAAAACATATATACTTTGGTCATCTCCAATAGTCCCACAGACAAATGAGATATCTCTTTTGGGGCACATTATAGCTTGCATCTAATTTTCTTGCTTCCATTCCTTCTCAAAATAACTTTGTTTTCCATACAACCATCAAAATTATCCCTTATCCTTTCTTGCCTAGTATGGTTTGTGTGTGTGTGTGTGTGTCTGTGTGTGTGTGTGTGTGTGTATTTAACTGGTATTAAAATATGTTTCTCTACTCTCTTTTCATTGCCCCTGGCTGTTCATTTTAAGTTTCACAAATAAATTATATTTTGCTTCTATATTTCTTTGGATTAAAAACAAAGTAATATTTTATCCCCATTGCTAATTTTTTCTTTGGTTTAAACAGTCTTACCTTTTTCAATTCTCCTTATATGATTTGGATCAGAGAGACTACACTTTCCTAACACCTCTCCTCTGAACACATAGGTTCCCTAAAAAAAAATTGAGACACCTGGAACTGCCTTTGCTTTGGAATATTTAACATCTGACAACAATCAAACAGTCCCATAGTTTATTTTTCATGAGTTATTATAAATTTCTAATTTTGCCTAGATTATAAGTGACAAAACAAAAATTTGTTCTGGATTCAGATACTAAATCATGTTGAACAAAAGAATAAATAAATAAATGTTAGTTTTTAAATATTCTTAACGTTAAAATGCCAAGGCAATCAATATGATTTTGTTAGTTACAATTCTACAAAGATATTGACTTTTACTTAAAAATTTTAAACCTTTGGAAATGAGTGATTGGCTAGGTAAAAAGTGATTGTATTAAGACTGCATAATATCATAAAACATGATTGTTTAAAATAAATAAAAATAGGAAAATAACACATGGTCACTGGAATCAGGTATCTGCATTTAAAGTACCATCTTTTCAGTTTCAAAATGAAACAAAGGTTTTGAAGGATATGTGTTTGAACACTGTTTATTCCATGATCTCTAGCAAGTGTTTTAAGGGGTTTTTGTACTGTACAGAAACTGTTATATGATAGGGGAAGAAAGAAAAACAATTTTTTAACAGAAATGTCACATTTTGGGTAAATTATCTTATTTTTCTAAATCTCCAAAATATACGTTTAACATCACCAAAAGTGTTAGTTATCAGTATCTCACAATTCTTTAATAGAATCAACTACATAATGAGCCGTAGCTTACTTCCAGAAATACACAAGTATTCCATGTATTTTAATAAATAGATGAATGAACGGAGGAAGAAAGGAATGAAAAAGAAAGGAAGGCAAGAAGGAAGAAAGGAAGGGAACAAAAATAGGAGGAAGGAGGGAAAGAAGGGAAGGAACAAGGAAGAAAGGCTTATTTCTAGCATCCCACTGGCATATAAAATACAACCTCTCTTGTGTGGTCATGATTTCTGTCTTTAATAATATGTTGTTTTCCCATTTTCTTTTAATATTTCATGTGCTTACATGTTATTTTTAACAACCAGAGTTTTAAGCTGCTTAAGAGAAGCAAACTGGTATCTATTACTTTTCTAAATAAAATGCTTTAAACTCTATATAGCTGTCTTTCCTTGTATCTGTTTTTGTCTGCTTTCAAAAATTTGTTTATGAAGTCAATACGATTTGATTATATACAAAAAATACTGATTTACATAAAATTGTGCAGTTATAAGTTTTTAATATTAAATTATCTACTTTTCCTGATTTATTGTAAATCATTATTGTAATTTCAAAATCATGACATTTTGTTAATAAGGTCTGTCTGTTTGAATCTAAAAGTGTTTTATAAAAATTTAAGTTTTATAAAAATTAAAATAATGAAATGGAGATCATGAGAGCTAATAAGAATTAGTAAAACACATATCTTTGAACTGAGATTTTTAGCTTTCAAAACAAACAAAATAGGATAAATATCACCAACTGCATTCTTATATCTAATGTAAAGTGCGTAATTAAAGAATCAATTTTCAAATTATAAATGATGAAATGTTTTTTTGTAATCACCTTCTAATTTTACTTGGCTTTGTTTATAATTTTAAAATTTCACTCATTCCCATTTTGCAAACTGCCTATGCTTATACTCAAAACTGTCAAATAGATTTTTATTGTCTTATTTCAAACAAATTCTTTAAGGTGCTTATCTCTTAAAAAGGGAACATTCAATAAGATAAAAGTTATAAACATTAAGCACAGATTCTATTATGGAAAATAAAGTACTATATAATCGGAAAATCTTAATATAATTTCATTAGTATTTTTTATTGAGAGCATTCCACATTCAAAAAAACTTTATATTAAATGCATTGAGTACAATGCTTCTTATTCTTCCTCTTCTGTACAACTATTCCCCTATTTACATCAGATGGTTTTAAAAAGTAAGACTAAATTGGTTTAATAACTATAAGTGATGGTAGAAAATTTCAAAAATGCATATGACTTTATATATAAGATTTTTAAAAATCACTTATTTCCTTTTAACAGAACTGCCGAATGCTTGTATATCAAAGCTGGTATAAATAGTAATGTTTTAGTGTTTTACTGCTTAACATTTCATCCATCTTCCTGATGCATTCTGAAAGATTTATGCCTGAAATAGAGTATACAATGAGAAATGAAAACAAAATAAACAAACAAACAAAAAAGATAAAGGTGTTAACGGGAAAAGTACTAATAATAAATAAAAACATCTAACACCTATCATGTTGAATTGGGGTATGTGTATGTGTATTGATTAAAACATTTCTGGGAGATACAGTGAGACAATAGAAAGGTAAAGAGTGCACTATGTAATATACAATATAAAATTTAACTACCTTACATAAGTAGGTTAATTTCTTTCTTTTTTTTTTAATATTTTATTGTCAAATTGTTTTCCATACAACACCCAGTGCTCTTCCCCTCAAGTGCCCTCCACCATCACCACCACCTCTCTTCCCCCCTCCCTGCTCCCCCCCAACCCTCAGTTCATTCTCAGCATTCAATAGTCTCTCAAGTTCTGCATCCCTCTCTCTCCCCAACTCTCTCTCCCTCCTCCGTTCCTCCTGGTTCTCCATTAGGTCTCTCTTGTTTTCCTGCTAGACCTATGAGTGCAAACATATGGTTTCTGTCCTTCTCTGCCTGGCTTACTTCACTCAGCATGACACC
>NC_043710.1:77208631-77332437 GCF_006229205.1 Suricata suricatta | reverse complement strand
CACCCTGTTTTCCAGAGCGGCTGCACCAGTTTACATTGCCACCAACAGTGTAAGAGGGTGCCCGTCTCTCCACACCCTCTCCAACAACTGTAGTCTTTTGCTTTGTTCATTTTAGCCACTCTGACTGGTGTGAGGTGGTATCTCAGTAAGTAGGTTAATTTCAAAAGAATATTGTTCAAAATTTTTGTTAGCAGATTGTGAAATCACTTTAACTCCAGTGGATTTTATAAAAAGTGCTGTTTGTTTTTGTTTTTAATTAAGGAAAGGCCCAAATGCTAGTTTTATACTACAGATAGAAAACTGCTCCAAATAAGCCATACCCATTTCTTTTTCAATGTTAAAGAAAAGGAGAGCAAAGAAAACTTTCTTTTTCTCTTCTCTCCATGTCTGGCAGATTTATGTATAATCATGGATTTTCAATGGAGAGAATGAAAGAGACAGAGACAGAGAGACAGAGACAGAGACAAAAAACACAAATATAATTGATGTTCTAGACTTGACAACCCTGGAATACAGTGAGTTTCCAAATGTCAGGGAAGGTGTCTTAAGGTAAAACAATTTTTGGAAATGATGGGTGAAAAGTAAGGAGTGATACAATGTTATTTTCTTACAACCAAAACTACTTATGGAATTAGATACTTTAAAAAATGCATTAAACAAAAAAATTGGGATCAACTAAATGAAATACGATAACTTTTACAAGATTTCTGTTGACTTTGTAGGCTTGTTCTTTTACTCTGGCTAAATTAAAAATATTTTTTACATATTTTCTTACTTTAGTGATATGGAAACTATGTTGTGTTAATGAGAGAGAGAATTAGACAGAAAAATTATTAGTATCTGAGCCAATGCAAACTTGATTCTCTAGATCAATTCTAATGGGTTGAGTACTTTGAAGTTATGTATATATAGATTTATCCTGTTTCAGAAGCCACTTTGTTTAAAACCAACCTGCTTTTCATTGCTTAAATTTAAATGTTAGAATTCCCAACTGAGATGTTTAACGATTTCTTCATGTACACATGTTCAGTATGCACAAAGTTTAAACATACAACATAAGAACAGCCTTGTTAATGGTCATTATCACATATCTTATTAAACAAAGTAAAATGTCAAGTCAATTATGGCAACAGAAAGTTTCGTATAATGATTATATTATATAACTGTGCATTAGTAACAAACATTAGTCTAAATCAATTGTCCTTCTCAACTAGATACTGCTTGTTCAATATGTGACTAAAACATTCAAATCTTTTTCAAGATCTTAATAAAATATTAAATTGAAAATAAAAATAAGTTATGACTCCCACATGGGAGTCTAATTTACTCATAACAAAAGACAATGAATTTATCATTTTATAAGATTTGTGATCTTAGTGCCTGCCGAAAGCCACTAATAGTGGGATGAAATATAGATATCTACAGTTCATGACAACCCAGTGTCTTTTTATACCCTCTTTCTTCTGTACATCTGTGCAGCATATGACAATTATACCTGTATTCTATTTGCCATTTCTCCTACCTACCTGTGAATTACTTGCTAGCTGACAACTTAAGCTTGAGAAAAGAAGATAAAAGTAGAAATAGAAAAGAAGAGACATATTTCAGACATAAAAATGTTATTCCTAGTGAGCAAATGGATATCCCTGCATGTGATGTAGGGTTCATGCACAAGCACTGATTAGCCAGGACGGCATAGTGGAGGAAATGAGGTCATGGAGGAGGAGATATGATTATCAAATGTGAATTTGTGATTTTGAACTCGAGTGACTTGATTAATAGAATTGGTTCTATTAACAAAATTGCCAATTCAAGAAACAAACAAATAGGTTTTGGAGACAGAGTTCAGGAGCAGTTGAGATTCCACATAGAGATATCTGAGATGAAGAATAGAAATACCCTGGCTATGTTTCTTTTGATTGATCTATGCTAAAAATACAATATGGAATGCATGTCTCTACCAGCAAGGAGGGAAAAGTTAGGGAATGTTTTGATACTGGGAGCTGTGGAAATACATGAGAATAGTGAAATATGAAATAGTGAAAGAGCCTAGAAAAGGGACACAATTGGCACTTCAGCAAAATGAGGAGCAAGGATGGCCAGATTAGAATTATATAGGGTCTTAGAATACAGGAAATGGAAAATGTCAAGAAGAAAGTTAAAGGAGTTTTGAAGAGATAAATATTAATAAATAATTTTAGACATTATTTATTATATTTATTTAAATGTATATGATTAATTGACAGAATGATTGCTATTTTGATAGAATAAATGTAATATTAGAAATAAATATAATTACCTCTATCAAGCAGTAGTATGAGAAACTTAATGATTACAAAATAAATAATTAGGCAAGATAGCCTTTAAAGGGTTTCCCATTGCACTTGGAATCCAAAGTCCTTACAATGGTCCTAAAGACTTTCTTTTTCTACCTTTCCACACTTTTTCTTCACAACTACATCTTAATCACCCTGGGTTTTGTTTCTCTTTCTGGAATTATTCATGCATATGTTCATCTGAACTTCTTTGCACTAGCTGTTTACTGTGCCTGGAATGTTCTTTCTTAGTCCTTTAGATGGTTCATCTCTCTTAATGATCTATTACCAACTATCATACTTTCGTGAATTACATCCTACCGTGCCCCTCTATGCCTACTTATTTCCTGCATAGCACCTATTATAATTATCAATTATTTATTTTATGTTTGATTGACTTTATTCATGTATGTATTTTCTTTCTTACACATGCTCTGTCTTCTTCCAGTAAAACAGAAAGAATATGCACCTTGTCTGTCTTATTTATTGCTGGTCAATCAATATTTAGTGGATGAATGAATGAAGAGATAAGAAAGTTCATACTTGGAAATTAGGAGACTACTGAAGGTTTACATTATGATGTTTTACCTGTAAGTAGAATATACATTCATATTAGGATTTTTGAAAGATATATAAAAGAGGCAATAAAAATTATACTACCATCATTATACTACTATCAGGAGATTGGTACTTTTACAGTTTGTTGTATTTATTTTCATTCTTTTTTACATGTATTATCATATAGTTAAAATTATGAGTTTTTTGAATACTATATTCCTTACTCAGTGTATGTCCTAATCATGTTTCACGTCACGAAAAAGCCCATCTCAAGTACTATTATGTGTTTTATTCCACAGAATAGAAGTTTCACACATACATAATTATTCTGTACTGTTTTATATTTGATATGGCTTTTCATTTTTAATAAAATTCTGGTGATAATTTGCATATAATAATTTGCTTACAACTCAAAATAGTATTTTTCTAATAAGCCTATAGAAATAGAAATACTGAAATAAAGAGCATAATGATGTATAAAGGATCCACAGTATAATATACATCCAGATTCAAGATACATTCTAAATATTAAAACAATCTGTGCATACATAAGTGATATATGAAAATATCCATTTTGCTATTATCACCAGCCTCTGAAATGTTCTCATTTATAATGTAACATAATTGCAAGTGATATATCAAACATGATATCTCAGTTCTGTAACATTTATATTTCTTTTAATCCTACCAAGGTAGGGACACCTGGCTGGTTCATTTGGCAAAGAATGTGACACTTGATCAGGTTTGCGAGTTTAAGCCCCAGGTTGGGCATGAAGCCTACTTAAAAAATATAATATTAGCAAGATGAAGTGATCGTCAGGTGATTATCAACCATTTTTGTTTCATTATATTTATTTACCTAATTAATTCATCACTGATTCAATCTTTTAAAAAACAACAACAATTACCACTTTCTATGCCCTGAAGGAAACTCATCTTTAAAAAACAAAGCTGGATAAATAGTAATGAAATGTTTAAGTTGTACTCCAAGTCACATATTTGTCACGATGTGCTAAAGACAGTTATGGGAAATTCCAATGGACAAAACACCTCACACATTCCTAATGGTAAAGAAATATTTTGTGAAGGAAATAGTATACAATGGACATCTTGAAGTGTAATTAGCAGAGAAAGGAGGTAGGTAAAGGGTAGAGCAAGGTTTCAGGTAGAAAGCATTGTAAATAAAACGATTTGAAGCTTTATGACCAGGATCCTGATACTCAGGGCTGGGATGTAGGAGAAGAACCACCGGGGAAGAATAGTAGAGTATAGATGAAGTGAGATTTTAAAGGGTACTCTGTGCTATTCACCAGTGTTTGCACTTGATCATAATGACAGTTCGGGAAATACAGAAGGTGATTAGTTAGAGCAGTGAGTTCACTCTGGCTTCCAAAAGGACAAAACTAGAAGAAGAACAAATGACTTAAGCCACCCAAGTAAGAGGATTGTTTTAGTCTAGTAGTTGCAGTTAAAACATGGAGTAAGAAGTAACAAATGACACTCACATTTCTCCCTTAGTCTTCTTTGTGGAAGAATACCTATGTCATGGAAGACAGGATGGAGATAGTGGAAAAGTAATATATATACGTTTCACTTTTGGGGATGTGGGTGAGGAGGAGGTATGAGTAAAGGGAAAAAATGAGGGAAGGGCTATGATGGATCCTGTATTGGACATATGTGTTTGAGTTACAGTGGAGCTTTCTATGTCAATACACACAGCAGACTATCAGCTATTGAGTTCTGAAACTAAAGAAGTAAATTGGAGTTGGAATTAAAAAAAAAAGAAAAAGAAAAAAATGAGAGCCATTAATATATAGACAATAATGGCAGCTGTAGAGTAAATGGCATGGCCAATTTTGCATGACATGGAGGCTCCATAAAAGAAGTCTTAAACTAAAATGCCCCTTGGGCTTTGACAGTTTGTAAAACAGATGTATAGGAAACCTGAAAATGTCACAGTTTAGGTAATATCCAGAGGAAGATGATACATCAAAGAAGACTTGGAAAAATATAAGATCCAAGTAGAAGGAAAACCACAAGAAGTTATTTTCATAAATAGTGAATAAGAAAGAATATGTCAAATGCTTCAGATAAGTCAAGTAGGAAAAAGACTTATGTGTATCTATTGACATTTAATTACAGCAGCAAGCACAACTTCACTAGAATACAAAAAGCAGAAACCAAAGTGCATTATTATTGATGATTTCATGGGAAATGAGAAGGGACTACATTACATAGGGACCATAGTATACAATCTATGTGTCAATTAAAGTGAAATGTTAATTTTGAAACTTTAATGCGACAATAACTGACAAAAATGAATAATTTTAATACATTTTGCTGGGCAAAGACCATCTTGTACTTTTACTAAACATTATAGTTTATCATGAAATTTAGTAGCAACTTGCCCCCCTAAACAGAGGTAGGCCTTTTAACCTAAAACTTCACTCGTCTAAAATTCTTTTATTTATTTATTTATTTATTTATTTATTTATTTATTCATGCAAAAGCAAAGGGCTTTATTACGAATTTATGCCTGGCCAGCCTAAACTCGGGCTCACAGACTTCAACAACACACTGGATCCATATGGAGTGACCCCCGAACAAAGGCATGGTAGGGCTTTTATGACTTTGGGAAGGGGGAGTTACAGGAAATTGTGACAAAGGTACAGTGATCCAAATATTATTATACAATATTATTGACAGCAGGTTTAACCATTCACCTTGCCTAGAGTATTTGTTACTTTTGGCGGGACCCAATCACAACATTTAGAGTATTGACCAATCACCGAGTGGGCCCAGGACCCTCACGTAGGGCGTGACTAGTCTTAGCCTCCATCTTTAGGCCTGCCCTTAGAAATGTTAAGGGTGTTAGCTGACCTTTCCTGATTGGGTGTTACAAGGGTGGTCCCTTCTGCCTTGGGCAATGTGTTCCCTTCTATTGTCTCATGGAGTCAGTTTCAGACCTGCTTCCTTACATTCCCCCCTCTGTCTTGTAACTGACCCAATCCTGGGTCAGCTGAGTTACCATTGTTCTGGTTTAAGGCTACATGCTCTTAAGACCATTAACAGAATAACATTTACCTGCTCTTTGACAAATGTTATGATCTTGTGGTGGTCACGAACCACAGCTAGACTATCTTGTACAATTCCTGGGCTATTGGCATAGAAGTAACATTGTTCCCCTAAAGCCAGCATAGTCCTCTTTGGTGTAAGGGGAATTTTTACCCTATAAGGGGCAAAAGGGAAGGAGAATTTAACCAATTTCTGTCAGTCTCCATGGTTAATTTGGTAGCCAAATTGGTGGGCCATCTAGTGGCCACCTGAGGACCGCCCATTAGAGTCTGGCGGTAGAGGCGTAGGCTCCCCTTACCTTCTGCCGTGTTGAAATCCCATGCCTAGATCAGAGGCAATTAATACTAACAGAACATCCTATCAGGAACTTTTGCTGTTTCCCCAGCTTTCTGGGGCAACATTTGCCAGTCTGATGGCAAAGAGACAGGATAGTTTAAAAAATAAATAAATAAATAAAATTCTTTTAATTTTAAAAATGTTAATAAAATTGTACTTTTTAAAAAATGTTTTCTTTAGTTTTGAGAGAGAGAGAGAGAGAGAGAGAGAGATAGCACGAGCAGAAGAGGGGCCGAGAGAGAGGGAGACACAGAATCTGAAGACAGGCTCCAGGATCTGGGCTAGCGGTCAGCACACAGCCCAACGTGGCGCTTGACCCACGAACCATGAGATCATGACCTGAGCCAAAGTCAGACGCTTAACTGACTGAGCCACCCAGGCGCCCCATAATTGTACATTTTAAGGTGTACAACATGCTGAATTTAAAAGCATATACGTAATAAAATTATCACTGTTGTCAAGCTAATTAGCATATCATCTCACTTGCTGTCTACTGTCCCAGAATATTTCAAGTGTTCAGTATTTTATTATAGTTATAACAGTTTAGTTATCCTATCTGTACAGTAGACCTCTAGACTTACTCATCCCAAAATAACTGCACATGTATATCTTTTTACCATTATTTCCTCATATTCACTCCCTACCCTGTTTTCTGGGAACCACTTTTCTACTCTCTGCTTCTCTGTGTTAGATGTGTGTGTTTGTTTATTTGTTTTTTAGATTCCACATATACGTGGAATTTATCTGTCTACGGCTTATTTCACTGAGCAAAATATCCTTCAGTTTCATGCCTGTTGTCTCAAATAACAGGATCTTCATCTTTCTGCTGTCTGAATGTTATTTTTACTATGTATCTATACAATATACTACATGTTTATCCATTCACTTCTCAACATATATTAAGTGGTTTACAGATTTTGGTTATTATAAATAATCCCGCAATGAACATGAGCATGTGAATATCTCTTCAAGATACTGATTTTGTTTCCTTTGGATACTTACAAAAAAGTAGGATTATTAGATCATAAAGCAGTTCTATTTTTAATTTATGATGAAATTCTATAATATTTTCCATAGTGGCTATAACAATTTCTATTTCCAGCAACGATTTATAAAGATTCATTTTTCTCCACATTCTCACTGATATTTGTTTTATTTGCTCTTTTTTTTATAATAGTCATTCTAGTTATGTGAAGTGATATCTCATTATGGTTTTGACTGGCATTTCCCTAATGATTCATGATGATGAGTGCCTTTTCAAATATACATGGTTGATTTATATGTCTTCTTTTGAAAGATTTCTGTTCAGGTATTTTGCTCATCTTTTTAAACTGGGTTATTTGATTTTTTACCTGTCTGTTGAGTTCTTAAGTTTCTTATATATTTTGGATATTAACCTTATCAGATATATGAAGTGAAAATATTTTCACCCTTTTCATAGGGTCTGTTTTTGCTGTGTTAATTCTTTCATTTGTTGTACAGAAGCTTTTTAGTTTGATGCAATCCTATGTCTCTGTATTATCTTTTGTTTCCTATGCTTTTAGAGTCCGATTCAAAAATCATTGCCCAGAGTAATATCAAGATGTATTCTCCTTATGTTTTCTTCTAATTGACAATATGAACAGACAAATCATAATTAAGGAAATTGAAGTGGCAATCAAAAATCTTTCAGTAAGGGGCGCCTGGGTGGCTCAGTCCGTTGAGCGTCTGAATTTGGCTCAGGTCATGATCTCAGGGTTCGTGGGTTCGAGCCCTCTGTCGGGCCCTGTGCCAACAGCTCAGAGCCTGGAGCCTGCTTCTGATTCTGCATGTCCCTCTCTCTCTGCCTCTCTCCTGCTCATGATCTGTCTCTCTATGTCTCTCAAAAATAAATAAATGTTATAAACATTTTTTTAAATCTTCCAGTAAATAAAAGCCTATAATCTGATGACTCCACTGATGAATTCTACTAAACATTTAAAAAGGAATTAATATTAATCTTTTTCAAACTCTTCATAAAAACAGAAGATGAAGAAATACTTCCAAACTATTTTATGAGGGCAGCATTACTCTCATATACAAGTCAGACAAGAACACTCTAAAAAAATTATAGACCAATATCTCCAATGAACACAGATGAAAAAACTGTCAACAAAATAATAGCAAACTTATTCAACTGAATATTAAAAGGAAAATAAATTATCCTTTTTATTCTCTCTTACCTGCCAGTAGCTGGTTAAGTGTCACTCTATGATTGTTTGAGGTTTAAGAACAGAACACCAAAAGAACGCTTTGCACAACCCATTCCTCTTACCATTCAGGAGAAGAATGCTTAACAAAGTTTCTTCAATATCCTTTGACTACCTCCTCAAGTCACATTCCTAATACTGAATGTGTACTGCAGCGGAGCTTACAGATTTCAACAGGAACTTGAAGGCAGAAAAAGATCTAGGAATAGAACTATTCTGTTAAAATTAATAGCCCAAATTCTATTTTACAGTTTTGTCTGACACACCCATGAACAATAAGAATACTTAAAAGACAATACTCAGATTAATTAAAAGATTATTTAGGTTAATCAACTGTATGAAATCCCTCTATTGAATATGTTAATGATATTACCTAACAAAAGCCTGTATGTAAGGAATTAGTCTCTCCGCAGATATTTTCCTAACAAAACCACTGCCATGATTAAATTACAGTTATCAGTGCACATCATACCCAGTAAAAGTGAGACATTAAAACTTCCAGGGAGTTGATCAAATTGGTGGTATGAGAAGCACCCACAAAGGACCAAATATATAATGATATATGGAACATTTCCTTCTGAATGAGATCCAGAAACAAGCTGAGCAACTTCGACACATCAGATGAATGAGAAAATACTCACACTGAAATGGGTGGGAAATGCTGAGACGCACTCTTCTTGTCATAAACCCACCCCTAACATAGTGGCATATAATCAAGAGGAACCCCCAAGAGGAGGAGTGAAGATGATGGAGTAGTAGGCTCACCTTATGCTTGCCTCATCCCTTGAACACTGCTAGATAATTATCAAACCATTCTGAACACCTAGGAAAGTGATTTGAGGACTGAGAAAATAAACTGCACAACTAGAGGAAGAAAAGCCACATCATGGAAGGAAACAGGTGTGGAGATGTGATTTTGGGTGGAAGAGCATTGGGGGTATGTGAAAAGGAGAGGTCCTGACCGCAGAGAGAGGAAAAAGAGAGCAAGAGAGGCATAAAACAGCATATGAGGGGATTGCACAAGAAAAAAACTTCTCCAAAACCGCTTACTGGGGTAATGAAAGGGCCAATTATCACAAGTTTTTACAAGCAGCAGGCTGAAAGTCTGAAGATTTAGATGTCTGCACTATCACCATGGTTAAGCCTGTGGAAAACGGAGAGCAGAGACCTGGGAGCAGACAACATGCTCTGTGGATCCCCTCGGTCATGCTGGGAGAGACAATTCCCTTTCTTGGAGTGCATTTGGGAGAGGCAACATAGTCTCTCATAGGACAAAAGAGACAGTGAACCATTTAGCAGCCATTTCATTACCATACCTACAGAGATGCCTGCTGAGGGCAGATAAGCTAGATGCCAGCTTTTAGCTACACTTTACCCTAAAACCCAAGCCCCCATGTGGTCATGCTACTCCTCTTCTGGGACTAGCCATACCACAGAGAGATTCTCCCCCAGAGGATCAGTGTAGGGCTATTCTGTATCAGCTCCCTAAAATTTGGCTTTGTGAGATCCAGCCACATATCTGGGATCAAATACAGCAGGACCATGCTGCTGTGCAGGCAGATGGGCTCAGACACAGCCAGGGCGAAGGTGGGATCTGACAGAAATTTGGGACACAAGAGGGGAGATTGTTTGGTCTTCTGCAACAACTTTCTGAACAGTGGCAAGAGTAAACTCCCCACTCTGGGAGTTTGAGGGGACTGATGTCATTTTCACTCCTCCCATCAGCATAGACAGACTTCAGCTAGTGAAGGGCACACAGTGGAGACTTGAGCTGCTTATACTATGTCCCACCCCCTTGCACTCTGCAGGTGCCTTTATGCTAGGACAAGTGTAACTGAGAGCCAGAGAAGCAACAGGCCCCTCACCAGATCAGCACAACCCCTCCTACCCCCAGCACATACCAGGTCAACTGATCATAAAGTGCTACAAAGCTTCAGCTCTAGTAAGAATAAGATAGGCACAAGCTTTCCTAACACGCAAAAGATAGAGACCTAGACACTATTCCAAGATGGAGGAATTTACCCCAAAAGAAAGAACAAGAAGAACTCACCACCAGGAGCTAATCAAAATAGGTATAAATAACATGCATAAACCAGAATTATAACAACAATCATAAGCATAGAAGAATCCAAAGAGACACGTACTGCAGAGATAGAAGACTTAAAATGGAGTCATGCCATAGAAAAATGCTATAACTGAGATGCAAAATAGACTAAATATAATGACTACAAGAATGGAAGGAGCAGAGGAATGAATAAGCAATATATAAAATAAAATTATGGAAAACAATAAACCTGAAATGAAGAGGGAAAGATAGATCATGAGCATAGGCTTAGAAATTCAGTTACCCTATAAAGCATGAGTATAACTCCTATCCTAGGAGTCCCAGAAGAAGAAGAGAGGGGAAAGGGGAAGGGAAATTATAGCTGAAAATTTCCCTAACCTGGGAAGAAAACAGACGTTCAAATCCAGGAGGCAGAGAGAACTCCCATCAAAAGTGGGCCAACACTAAGATATGTCATAGTATAACTTTCAAAACACAGAGATAGGGAAAGAATCCTGAAATCACCATGGGAAAAGAAATCCTTACCCAACAAGAGAAGCCAGATCAAGTTAGCAGCAGATCCTGCCACAGACCTTGTCAGGCCAGAAGGGAGTGGCATGATGTGTTCAACATGCCTAATGGGAAAAATATACAACCAAGAATACTTTATCAAGAAAGGCTATCATTAATAATAGGAGAGGTAAAGAGTTTCCCAGACTACAAAAACTAAAGGACTTCATGACCACTAACCCAGCCCCACAAGAAACATTAAAGAGGATTCTTTGAGTGGGAAAGAAAGAACAGAGAAAATCTCCAGAGACAACTTCACAGGTAATAAAATGGTACTAAATTCATACCTACCAACATTCTGAATGTAAATGGACTAAATGCTCCAATCAAAAGACAATGGATTAAAAAAAAAGACCTATCTATATGATGCCTACAAGAGACTAATTTAAACATTTCTTAATGTTTATTTTTGAGATAGAGAGAGTGGACAGGCACACAGGAGCAGGGAAAAGGCAAGATGGGGGATACAGAGGATCTGAAGCACAGCTCTTTGCTGACAGCAGAGAGCCCAATGTGGGGCTCAAACTCACAAACTTTGAGATCATGACCTGAGTCAAAGTCGGGCACATAACCCACTGAGCCACCCAGGCATCCTGAAATTCATGTTAGAGCTAAAGACACTTGCATATTGAAGGTGAGGGGATGGAGAGCCATATATCATGCTAATGGACTCAAAAGAAAGCCAGAGTAGACACACTTATATTAGACAAGCTAGATTTTAAACCAAAAACTGTAATAAGAGATGCTGAAGGGCACTGCACCATAATTAAGAGGTCTATCCATCCAGATCTAACAACTGTAAATATTTATGCCCCCAACTTGAAAGCACACGAGTATATAAATCAAGTAAAGCAGACATAAAGAAACTGCTTGATAAAAATACAATAATAGTAAGGGACTCAAATGCCTCACTTACAGCAATGGACAGATCATCTAAATAGAAATTCAACAAGGAAATAATTGCTTTGAATAACACATCAGGCCAGATGGACTTGACAAATATTATCAGAACATTTAATCCTAGAAGAGCAGAATACAAATGCTTTTCAAGGGTATGTGGAACTCCAGAATAGATCAGATACTGGGTCAGAAATCAGGCCTCAACAAGTACAAAGATATTGAGGTCATACTATGCATATTTTCAGACTACCACACTATGAAAGTTGAAGTCAAACATAAGCAAAAATTTGGAAAGTCAACAAATACATAGAGGTTAAAGAACATTTGGGTTCTAACAAATGGGTTAGCCAGGAAATTAAAGAAGAAATAAAATGAAGTATATGGAAACAAATGAAAATTAAACTACAATAGTTCAGAACCTTTAAGATGCAGCAAAGTGATTATTGGAAATAAGTATATAGTGATACAGGTATACCTCAATAAGCAAAAAAAAATGTCTCAAATACACAACTTAACCTTACACCTAACAGAACTAGAAAAGTCAGTAAGTAAAGTCTAAAGCCAGAAGAAGATGGGAAATAATAAAGATTAGGGAGGAAACATGATAAACAAAAACAGTAAAAATGATCAATTGAACTAAGAGTAGGTTCTTTGAAAAAATTAATAAAATTGATAACCCCTAGAAAGACTTCTCAAAAGGAAAAGAGAAAAAACAAATAAATAAAATCATGAATGAAAGCGATCACAACCAATGCCACAGAAACACATACAATTGAAAGGGAATATTATGAAAAGTTATATGCCAACAAATTGGGCAATCTGGAAGAAATGGATAAATTCCTAGAATGATACTAACTACCAAAACTGAAACAAGAAAAAATAGAAAATTTCAACACACCCATAATAAGCAAATAAATTGAGTCACTAAGTAAAAGTCTCCTAATAAACAAAAGCCCAGGACCAGATGACTCTCCAGGCAAAATCTAACAGACATTTAAAGAAGAGTTAATATCGGGCGCCTGGGTGGCTCAGTCGGTTAAGCATCCGACTTCGGCTCAGGTCAGATCTCACAGTGCATGAGTTCACGCCTGGCATTGGGGCTGTGTTGACACCTCAGAACCTGGAGCTTGCTTCAATTCTGTCTGTCTGTCTGTCTGTCTCCCTCTCTCTCTCTCTGCTCTTCCCCTGCTCATGCTCTGTCTCTCTCTCTCCTTCAAAAATAAACCTTTTAGGGGCGCCTGGGTGGCTCGGTCGGTTAAGCGTCAGGCTTCGGCTCAGGTCATGATCTCACAGTTTGTGGGTTTGAGCCCCGCATCAGGCTCTGTGCTGACAGCTAGCTCAGGGCCTGGAGCCTGCTTTGGATTCTGTATCTCCCTCTCTCTCTGACCCTCCCCTGATCACACTGTCTCTGTCTGTCTCTCAAAAATTAATATAAAACAAAAAAATATATTAAAAATAAATCTTTTAAAATCTTAAAAACATATGAAAAGTTAATACCTATTCTCAAACTGTTCCAAAAATATAGAAATGGAAAGAAAACTTAAAAACTCATTCTATAAGCCCAGCATTACCTTGAGTCCAAAAACAGACAAAGATCCCACTAAAAAAGGGTATTATAGGCCAATATCTTTGATGAACATGGATCCAAAAATTCTCAACAAGATACCAGCAAATAAAATTCAAAAGTACATTTAAAGAATTATTCACCACAATCAAGTTGGATTTATTCCTGGGCTGCGAGGGTGGTTCAATATTTGCAAATCAATCAGCATACACCACATTAATAAAAAAAAATAAGAACCATATGATTCTCTTAATAGAAACAGAAAAAGCATTTGACAAAGTACAACATCCATTCTTCATAAAAAATCCTCAACAAAGTAGGGACAGAGAGAATATATCTCAACATCAAGAAGGCCATGCCTGAAAGACACACAGCTAATATCCTTAATTGGAAAAACTGAGACCTTTTCCTCCATGGTCAGTCACAAGGCAGGAATTTCCATTCTCACTACTGTTATATATCATAGTACTGGAAGTCCTAGCCTCAGCAATCAGACAACAAAATGGAATAAAAGGCATCCAAATTGGCAAGAAAGAAGTTAACTTTCATTATTCACGGATGACCTCATACTCTATGTAGACAACCTGAAAGGCTCTACCAAAAAATTGCTAGACTTGATATACAAATTCAGTAAAGTCATAGGACATAAGATCAATGTACACAAATCCATTGCATTTCTATACACCAATAATGAAGCAGCAGAAAGAGAAAACAAGGAGTCAACCCCATTTACACTTGCACCAAAACTATAAGGAATACCAAGGAATAAACCTATCTAAAGAAGTTAAAGATCTATACTCTGGAAACTATAGAACACTAATGTAAGAAATTGTAGAGGACACAAAGAAATGGGAAGACATTCCATGTTCATGGATTGGAAGAACAAATATTGTTAAAATGTCTGGACTACCCAAAGCAATGAACACACTAAATGTAATCTCTATCAAAATATCAGCAGCATTTTTCACAGAGCTAGAAAATCAATCTTAAGATTTGTTAGTAACGACAAAAGATCCCAAATAACCAAAGTAACCTTGAGAAAGTAAAACAAAGCTGGAAGCATAACAATCCTGAACTTCAAACTACGTTACAATGCTGTAGTCATCAAGAAAGTATGCAATTGATATGAAAACAGACACATAAATAAATGCAAAAAAATAGAAAAACCAGAAATGGACCTACAACTATATGGTCAAATTATCTTTACAAAAAAGGAAAGAATATTCAAAACAAAAATAACAGTCTCTTCAACAAATGATGTTGGGACAACTGGACAGCAACAAGCATAGGAAACAGGACTGCTGTCTTACACCATACATAAAAATAAAAATGGATTAAAGAACTAAATGTGAGGCATCACTCGACAGCAGGGAAACACAAATCAAAATCACATAACCTGACACCTGTCAGAATTAATAACACTGGTAACAACACATGTGTTGTTACAAGGATGTTACACTGTTGGTGGGAATGCATACTGGTATAGCCACTCTGGAAAACATTATAGAGGTTCCTCAAAAAGTTAAAAATATAACTACCCTATGACCCAGCAATTGTACTACTAGGTATTTACCCAAAGGATACAAATATACTGATTCAAAGGAGCACAGGCACCCAGATGTTTAAGGGAGCATTATCAACAATAACCAAATTATGGAAATAGCACTAGTCTCCAACTGACTGATAAATGGATAAAGAAGTTGTTGTATATATACAATTTAATATTAGCCATAAAAATAAAATTTTGCTATTTACAAGGGCATGGATGGAGTTAGAATATAGAATATATTATGCTAAGTGAAATAATCAGAGAAACACAAATACCATATAATTACACTCATATGTGGAATTTAAGAAACAGAACAGATAAACATAGGGGAAAGGGGAAAAATAGAGAAGGAAGTAAACAAGATACTCAATTATAAAGAACAAAATGAGGGTTGGTGAAGGGAAGGTGGGCAAGGGATGGGCTAAGTGGCGATGGTTATTAAAAGGGCACTTCTTGTGTTGAGCACTGGATGTTATAGTGAGTGATGAATCACTAAATTTTACTTCTGAAACCAATATTACACTCTTTGTTACTATATAAAATTTAAATAAAATTTTGGAGAAAAGAGAGAACCCTAACTCTCAATCTGATAAAGTTGCAAGATTCAAAATCAATACACAAAATTAAGTTGTGTTTCTATACACCAAAAAACAAACTATCAGAAAGAGAAATTATGAAAGCAACACCATTTGCAATAGCATCAGAAAGAATAAAATACTAAGCGATACATTTAACCAAGGAGGCTTAAGACCTACACAGTGAAGATCCTAAGGCATTGAAGAAAAACACTGAAGTTGCAAAAGGATCAAAAGATATTCCCTGTTCATGGATTGAAAGAATTAATATGGGGGCACCTGGATGACTCAGTCATTTAAGTATCCAACTCCTGATTGCAGCTCAGGTCATGATCTCATGATTCATGGGTTTGAACCCTGCATCGGGCTTTGCACTTACAGATGCTCTCTCTCTCATCCCCTGCTGATGTTCTCTCTCCCTCTCTCAAAATAAATTAATGAACTGTTATAAAAAAGAAGAAACAATTAATATAATTAATGTGTTCATACTAGGGTGCCTGGGTGGCTCAGTCAATTGAGTGTCTGACTCTTGATTTCAGCTCAGGTCATGATCTCTCAGTTATTGGGATCAATCCCCATGCTTGAAATTCATTCTCTCCCTCTCTCTGCCCCTCCCTCCCCTCTTTCTTTGAAAATAAATAAATATGCTTTAGAAAATTAAAGAAAAATAAAATATCCATACTTCCCAAAGTAATCTACAGTTTGAATACATCCCTTATCAAAATGTGAATGATATGCTTCACAGAAATAGAGAAACCTCAAATATGTCTCAAATTCAAATGACCCTAAATAGTCAGAGCAATATTGATAGAAGAGCAAAGCTGGAGGCATCACACTTCCTGATTTCAAACTATATTACAAAGCTATAGTAATCAAAACAGTATTGTGATGTTATAAAAACAGACACATAGATCAATGAAACAGAATAGAGGTCCCAGAAATAAACTCATACATACATGATAAATTAATTTGTGACATAGGATCCAAAAGTATATAATGGGGAAGGATTATCTCTTCAAAAATGATGTTGGAAAAACTGGATAGCTACATGCAAAAGTAGGAAAAGTGTCCTCTATCTCACAGCATACACAAAAATCAACTCAAAATGCATTGAAAATGAATGTAATATCTGAAACCATAAAATTCATCAAAAAATAGAGCATAAACTCCTTGACACTGGTGTTGGCATAGATTTTTCAGTTTTGATACTAGAGGCAAAAGCAACAAAACCTTAAACAAAAGAGTAGGACCTCATTAAACCAAAGAGTGTCTGCACAGTTAAAGAAACCATAAACAGTATGACAAGGGAACCTATGGAATGGGAGAAAATATTTTCAAATCACATATCTGATAAGCAATTGTTCAAAATATGTAAGGATGTCGTATAACTCAATAGCAAAACCAAAAACAAATAACTTAATTTGAAAGTGAGCAAAAGACCAGAATAGACATTTCTTCAAAGAAGAGATACAAATGAT
The DNA here is from genome assembly GCF_006229205.1 of Suricata suricatta. NCBI lineage: Eukaryota > Metazoa > Chordata > Mammalia > Carnivora > Herpestidae > Suricata > Suricata suricatta. The sequence continues at coordinate 77,315,245 of NC_043710.1, read as the reverse complement.
CTTTAGATAAACGAAAAGATGCTTAACATTACTAATCACAGGAGAAATGCAAATCAAAACACAATGAGGTTATCACCTCACACCTGTTAGGATGCCTATTGTCAAAAACACAAGATTTAACAACAGTTGGTGAGGATGTTGTGGGAATGTAAACTGGTATAGGCACTATGAAAAAAAGTATATAGATTCCTTAAGAAATTAAAAACAGGACTACCATATTCTCCAGCAGTCTCAATTCTAGGTATTCAACAAAAGTAAATAAGATCATTATCTAGAAGAGATATCTCTAGATATGTTTGTTGAAGCATTATTTACAACAGCCATGACACATAAACAACTTAAATGTCTGTCTACAAATGAGTGGATAAAGATAAGTACACACAAGCACACACACACACACACACACACACACACACACACAGGAAAATTATTCAGCTATGAGAAAGAAATACTGTCATTTGGGACAACATATGTGAACCTAGATAGCATTATGCCGACCATAATAAGCCAGATAGAGAAAGACAAATTCTGTATAATCTTACTTAAATGTAGAATCAAAACAAAATTTTTTTGAACTCATGGAAACAGATAAAACAGTTGTTGCAGGAGCTTGGCCTATAGGGGATTGGCTGGGGTGGGGAAGGGAGAGTTGGTGGAAATAGAAAGTTAGGTAATAGGGTACAAACTTTCAGTCATAAGATAAAAAAGGTCTGAGACTCTAAATATTACAGTTGGTAAAAGTATAACTGTATAACTGAAATCTGCAACACAATCAAAGTTAAAAATTCTCACCAAAGCAAATAAGTAAGTAAGTAAGTAAGTAAGTAAATAAATAAATAAATAAATAAATAAATAAATAAATAAATAAGTTAGGTGATGGATATGTTAAGTAATTTGACAGGGGGAATATTTTACAATGTGTACATATATCAATTGTAAGTTGCATATTTTAAATATCTTATGATTCTATTTGTCATTACACCTACATAAATGGGTAAGATAAAAGAGGCATTAATAACTATTTTCTATACTCTAACCTGCATAGAAAGGCAATAAATTCTAAAGCCATACTTACTTTTGAACATGTAAAGGAAATTATAAGGATTTGAGCCTTATCTTAATTTGACATTCTGTAGGTTAGTATATTATATGCTACTTTCACTGTTCCATTTTTCTTTGAGTCATTTAAACTTGAAATGCAAATACTCAAAAAAATCTGAGGAATTATATATATATATATATGTGTGTGTGTGTGTGTGTATTTGATTTGACATAGAGAATTATTGGAAATGATGAGTAGTGTATTTTGGATGCAAGGGGTAAAATTTTTATTTTAATCACTGGCTAATGACCATAGCTCTTTAAAAAGAATTTCCAAATTGTAATTGATAGAATTTTATATAATGTGGTTGCTACAATAGGGCAAATTTAACCTTAAATTTAACTTTAAACTCAAGACTTCCCTAAGTTTAATAATGTGCCTGGGCATCTTTAATATCTCCAAAGACATTCTACGTCCTTGTTGAAAATAAATGGGATCAATAAATTATGACAACTGTTCCTAAATCAAGGGACAGAAAAGCCTTTGATAGCCCTTCATGGAAAATAAGTTAGACTATAGGAAAAATGCAAAATTTAGGTCAGAAATTCATTCTTTATTTTAAAATATTTTTTGCCTAGTTTTTTTCTTTGTTTAATTTATCTATGAAAAATTAGCAGAATCTGATCCTTTGTGCCTCAAATGAGGTATGAAACCTATGATTGACTGGATGTTAACACTGAAACTGCTTTAATTAGGCATAGGGTATGACTGGAGACCACCTCTGGTGTTCAATATCTGACCCAGAAAAAGGAATAAAATGGTTCAGAACACATTTTACTTTGAAATACTTTCCAAATTGTCTTAGAGTATTTGCAGTGAGTTGTGGGCAAATACATTAGATAAACCTTGCATTTAAGTGAGCTCTTTTCTATTTGGGGAGCTGAGAATGCTCAACCAACACAGTAATCCCACTGATGGCAGAGGCCATATTTGAGTGAATAGTAGAATATTTTTAAATTTTTTTATATCTAGAGAATGAAATTTCCAGTTTATTCCAAAATGATTATAGGGGAAAGTAAAATAAGACAATAATATATTTATTTGAAGCTGAGTCCAAGCTCTTCACTGGAAATCTTAATAGTGTTTCATCATATAGTTGTAATGGCTAGTAAAACTGGTTTATTTTTTAATAAAATTTTTATTTTTATTTAATTTTATATATATATCAGCCTTGATATTCACAGTTCTGATAATTTATATGCAATGTATGGTTCTTGTAACTTATTAATAAACCCACAAGTCTATCCTTCAAAATCTTGAGAAAATCGATCAAATTTTTTTTATGTATGTCTCTGGCTCAAATTTTGTGAGGAAGAGAAATGTGCAGTGAACTACTCTTACTTTTGCAGATTGCACTTACTAAACCTTGTATAATCTATGGATTAAGGACATATACTATAATTCTATCAGAGACAACAGGACATATATATTCAGAGGAGTTTTATATTTTATTTCTATGAAAAAATCAAGGTTATTTCAAAAGAGTGGTATGTAAAAGTAAACCAGATATTTGTGATTTATTGTTTTCAAACATGGGGCATTTATCCATAGCTGTTCTAAGTTCCTCTCCTATAGTCTGGGCATACAGTTAATCCCATGACTCACAATACTGATAGCAGAGATGACTGGTAAAGGTGGAATTAACGAAATGAAAATATAAGACATTCATTTTAAGACTTAAAAATAATGAAAATATTTTTATTGATATAGAAAATGATAATTTGCATATTCCTTGAACTTAGATTCTTGTCTATAATATTTATAAGAAAACAAGTAGTGTTTTATATATATTTTCCAACATTGTTGGGAAATTACATTAAATACTGGTGTTTCAAAAATTTAAGAATTATTTAGGGGGCATTATTATTCATATTTCTTGTTTAGTTTAATATAATTTTACATTTTAGATGTATAGGAAAATATAATTTTAAAAGGTTCACTTAGGGAGCTGTTACTGAGATTATTATCTTGTGAATTCTCTTGCAACTTTTTTAAGTAAATTATATTCTTGTTTTTAAGTTTATTTATTTTGAGAGACACCAAGAGAGAGAGAGGGCGCGACAGAGAGATGGGCACAGAAGGGACAAAGAGAGAGGGAGAGGGAATCTACGCTGGCAGTGAGGAGCCTGATGTGGGACTTGAACTCATGAAATGTCAGATCATGACCTAGCTGAAGTCCAATGCTTAACTGACTGAGCCACGAGGCATCCCTCAGCAAATGATATTCCATGTACTTTTCATATATTCTCATATGGATAAAGAATACAACATCAGGAGAATCCTTAGAATCAGTGGAAGTGCAATACCCAAAAACGTGTTGAGTATGTGTCACAGTTATCTAAATTTCTTTATCACCATCCAATATAAACTGATTAATACTGTGGTTAAATTTAAGCCAGTGGCATTGGGAGGGAAAGCAACTCACAGATAACCAAATGTTCATTGAACATAGAAAAATGGCACAGCTTCATTAGTAATCAGCAGAATATAAAATAAAACCATAATCAGATACCACAGTAAATCCTCTAGAACGTCATAATTGAAAAATACTGACTGATGGCTGCAAGGATTTGAAACAAATGACACTGTCATACACTGACTAGTGCATATAATTTGGCATAACTAAACTTAGAAAACTATTTCTAAACATCTTCTAAAGCTGACCTATATCTACTCTATGAGCCACCAATCCCATTCCTATGTATATACTAAAAAAATATGAGTGCATGTTTCCTTAAATACATATGTAAAGATATTCATAGCATCACTATTCAGAATAGTGTCTCACATGAAACTAAGCTTTAGCAGCACAAAGTATTTCTAAAACTGTGATGTACTCACTCAATGGGAAAATATCAGCAAGGAGAAAGAACAAACTATCATTATAGGCAATACCATGGATATATTAACAATTGTGATTTTTAGACAAGAAATGCTAAACTCAAAAATATGTATTGTATATAATTAGAATTATATAAATGTTTAAAATAGGACAAACAAATATATCATTTTAGAAGTTAAGACAGTGGTAATGGGTGGGTGGATAGTGACCAGAAAGGGTAACAAATGAGTCCATCCAAAGAATAGCAATGTTCAGCTTCTTAAGCTGTGTGTTGATTTTACAAATGAGTTCAGTCTGTGAGATTTCATTTTACTGTATATTATGATTTAAACATTTTTTTCTGTATTTACATACAAATATCCCAAATTTTAATTTGGTTATGAAAGAAATAAACATAACTTTTTATTCTAATTGTTCACTTGAACTCTCAGAAGCTTTTTGTTTAATGAGCCTTTTCTTTTTTCTTGAACTAAAATCTCTTCTAGAGTTATAGGATACTATTCTTTACTGATTTTCCTCTTACCTCTCTTACTACTTTAAGTTTATTTTGTTGAGGCCTCTCTCCTTACTAAAGTTTCAAATGTTTAAGTCTCCTCATTCCTATTATTACCAGTAGTGTATCAAACTCCAATAAATTTAAGGATCACTTCTTTGCTGGTGATTCTCAGGTTATATCCCCAAATGTACACCTTCATCTGTGTTTCACATTTATACATATAGCATTTACTCCAATTTCTTTGTTGTCCCATATTCAAACTCAACAGATCCAAACAGAACTCCTGATTCTTCTATCCAAATGGATCCATCCAAACCCCAGGCTCACTAGCCACTTTGTTTTTCCCTTCTTAATAAATGACAATTCCAGCTATCCTAGTTTCTAAGTCAGAAATTATTTTCACACATTAATAAAACAACATTCTTAAATCATGTTCTTTACTCCATAAAGATGCTCAATATCTTTAATTTTTTTATTTGTGTTTTTAAAATACATCCATCTCTCTCCATGTTCTTTACTCCATAAAGGTGCTCAATATCTTTAATTTTTTTATTTGTGTATTTAAAATACATCCATCTCTCTCACTAGAATATAAGCTCTGTGGAGGTAGGGGCCATATTTTCTTTCTTTCTTTCTTTCTTTTTTCTTTTCTTATTCTTAAATACATAAAGAGAAAAGTCTATTTTTATTTTCCACTTTTATTAAAAAGATATGTCTGATTTTTTCCTACTATATTTTTTGAAGTTTTGTAAATTTTTAAATTCTATTTTACTTTCATCATTTCATTATATTCTGTTTTATTGTATTCATTTTTCAAATTTTAAACATTTTCCTTTTTACTTTATTTATTTTTTCTTTTTCGTCTTTTCTTATCTTTCCCTTTTTCCTCTAATCTATCAAGCTTCTTTCAACAATACCAAAACCCACCTAGAGTCTAGCATCCTTTATTTGATTTCTTTGTGTTGTTTTTTATTTTTTAATTTTTTTATTTTATTAATTCATTTTCTTCACCAAAATGATGAAGGAATTCACCCCAAAAGAAAGAACAGGAAGAAATGATAGCCAGGGACTTCTCCTGCAGGGATAAAAGAAGTGAAAGCTAGTCAGGATGAAATAAAAAAATGCTACAGCTGAGCTGCCAACTCGAATGAATGCCACAGCAGCAAGGATGGATGAAGTAGAGCAGTGAATGAGTGATACAGAGGACAACCTTATTGAGAATAATGAAGGGAAAAAAAGGAGGGAAACTGAGGCAAAAGAGCATTTTATTGGGGTCCCAGAAATGAAGAGAGAGAAAAAGAGGTAAAAATTTTATGTGACAAAATAATAGCAGAAAATTTTCCTAACCTGGGGAAAGACACAGACATTAAAATCCAGGAAGCACAGAGGACTCTCATTAGATTCAACAAAAATTGAACATCAAAAAGGCATATCACAGTCAAATTCACAAAATACTCAGGCAAGGAAAGAATCATGAATGCAGAAAAGGAGGAAAAGTCCTTAACCTACAAGGGAAGACAGATCAGTTTTGCAGCTGACCTATCCACAGAAACTTGGCAGTCCAGAAAGGAGTGGCGAGATATATTCAACATGTTAAATTGGAAAAATATGCAGCCAAGAATTCTTTACCAGCAAGACTGCCATCCAAATTGGAGAGGTAGAAAGTTTCCCAGACAAATAAAAATTAAAGAAGTTCGTGACCACTAAACAAGCCCTGTAAGAAATTTTAAGGGGAAATCTCTGAGGGAAGAAAAGACAAAAAAAAAAAAAAACACAGTACTAAAAGCAACAAAGACTGGAAAGACTAGAGAACATGACTAGAAACTCCAACTGTACAGGTGACATAATGGTAGAAAATTCATATCTTTCAGTACTAACTATAAATGTCACTGAACTAAATAATCGAATCAAAATACATAGGGTAACACAATGAATGAGAAAACAAGATCCATCTATATCCTGTTTACAAGACACCCATCTTAGACCCAAAGCCACCTTCAGATTGAAAATAAGGGGATGGAAAACCATCTATCATGCTAATGGTTGCCAAAAACAGCCAGAGTAACCATACTTATATCAGATAGTCTAGATTTTAAAATAAAAACTGAAACAAAAGACAAAGAAGGGCATTATACCATAATTACGGGGTATACCCACCAAGAAGACCAAACAATAGTAAACATTTGTGCTCCAAATGTGGTAGCATCCAAATATATAGATCAAATAATCACAAACAAACTCATTGATGATAATAACATAATAGTAGGGGATGTCAATACCCCACTTACAGCACTGGAAAAATCATCTAAACAGAAAATCAACAAAGAAACAATGGCTTTGAATGACACATTACCAGATGGAATTAACAGATATAGTCAGAACATCTCATCCTAAAGCAGCAGAATACACATTCTTCTCAGGTGCACATGGAACATTCTCCAGAATAGATCACATACTGGGACACAAATCAGCACTCAACAGGTACAAAAATATCGAGATCATACTGTGCATATTTCCAGACCACAATGCTATGAAACTCAAAGTCAACCACAAGAAAAAAAAAGGAGAGATAAAAAATACTTGGAGATTAAACAACATCCTACTAAAGAATGAGTGGGCTAACTAAGAAATTAAAAAGAAAATTAAAAAGTACATGGAAGACAATGAAAATGACAACACCACAGCCCCATAACTCTGGGACCCAACAAAGGCAGTAAGAGGGAAGGATATAGCAATGCAGGCCTTCCTCATGAAGGAAGAAAGATCTCAAATACACAATCTAATCTTATATCTCAAAGAGCTGGAAGAAGAACAGCAAATGAAACCTAAACCAGCACAATAAAAGACATAATAAAATTTAGAGCAGAAAACAATGCTATTCAAACCAAAAATCAAAAACAAAAACAAAACAGTAGAACAGATAAATGAAATTGGGAGCTGGTTCTTTGAAAGAATTAACAAAATTGATAAACCCCGAGCCAGTTTGATCAAAAAGAAAAAGGAAAGAACCCATAAAAATAAATAAAGAATCAAAGAGAAGAGATCACAACCAATGCTGCAGAAGTACAAACAACAATAAAAGAATATTATGAGCAGTTATACACCAATAAAATAGGCAATCTGAAAGAAATGGACAAATACCCAGAAACATATAAACTACCAAAACTGAAACAGGCAGAAGTAGGAAATTTGAACAGACCCATAACCAGTAAAGAAATCAAATTAGTAATAAAACATCTACCAAAAAACAAGAGTCCCCAGGGCCAGATGGCTTTCCAGGGCAATTCTACCAAACATTAAAGGAAGAGTTAACATCTATTCTCTTGAAGCTGTTCCAAAAATTAGAAATGGAAGAAAAAACTTCCAAACTCTTTCTATGAAGCCAGAATTACCTTGATTCCAAAACCAAAGACCCTACTAAAAATAACTGTAGACCAATTTTTCTGATGAACATGGAAACAAAAATCCTCAAAGTTACTAGCCAACTGGATCCAACAATAGATTAAAAGAATTACTCACCATGACCAAGTGGGATTTAAACCTGGGATGCAGGGCCAGTTAAATATCCACAAAACAGCCGATATGATGCATCACATCAATAAAAGAAAGGACAAGAACCACATGATCTTCTCAATAGATGCAGAGAAAGCATTTAACAAAACCCAGCATCCTTTCTTGATAACAACCCTCAAGAAAGTAGGGATAGAAGGATCATACCTCAGGATCATAAAAGCCATATATGAAAGACCCACTACTAATATCATCCTCAATGGGGAAAAACTAAGAGCTTTCTCCCTAAAGTAAGGAACACAACAGGGATGTCTGCTCTCATCATGGTTATTTAACATAGTATTGGAAGTCTTAGTCTCAGCAATCAGACAACATGAAGGTATAATAGGCATCCAAATTGGCCAGGGAGAAGTCAAACTTCCACTCTTCACAGATGACATGACACTCTATGTGGAAAATTCAAAAGGTTCCAACAAAAAACTTCTATAACTGATCCATGAATTCAGTAAAGTTGCAGGATATAAAAATCAATGACAGAAATGGGTTGTATCCATATATAGCAATAATGAAGCAAGAGATCCCATTTACAATTGCACCGAAACCATAAAATACCTTTGAATAATCTAAACCAAGTGATGAAAAATCTATACACTGAAAACTATAGAAAGCTTATGAAAGAAATTGAAGAATTTACCAACAAATAGAAACAACTATTTCATGCTCCTGGATTGGAAGAACAAACATTGTTAAAATGTTGATACTACCCAAAGCAATCTACATATTCAATACAATAGCTATAAAATAACACTAGCATTCTTCACAGAGCTAGCACAAACAATCCTAAAATTTGTATGGAAGCAGAAAAGACCCCAAATAACCAAAGCAATCGAAAAAGAAAACCGAAACGGGAGGCATCACACTCCTAGACTTCAAGACAGTGTGGTTCTGACACAAAAACAGATATTCATATCAATGGAATGGACACAGATATGTATGAAAAATTAATCTTTGACAAAGCTGGGAAAAGTGGACAGCGACATGCAGAAAAATGAACCTGTACCACTTTCTTACACCATACACAATAATAAACTCAAAATGAATGAAAGACCTAAATGTAAGACAGTAAGCCATTGTCTATAGCCATACCACCCTGAACGCACCTGATCTCCTCTGATCTCGGAAGCTAAGCAGGGTCGGGCCTGGTTAGTACTTGGAAGGGAGACAGTAAGCCATCAAAATCCTAGAGGAAAAGGCAGGAAAAAAAAAAAAAAACAAAACTCTTCGACCTAGGCCACAGCAAATTCTTACTCAACATCTCTCTGGAGGCAAGGGAAACAAAAGCAAAAATGGGAAACAAAAGCAAAAATGAACTACTGGGAGCTCATCAAAATAAAAAACTTCTACACAGTGAAGGAAACAATCAGCAGAACTAATAGGCAACCAACAGAATGGGTGAAGATTTTTGCAAATGACATATCGGATAAAGGGTTAGTATCCAAAATCTACAAAAAACTTATCAAACTCAACTTCCAAAAAACAAATTATCCAGTGAAGAAACAGTCAAAAGACATGAAAAGACACTTTTCCAAAGAAGACATCCAGGCGGCGAACAGACACATGAAAAAATGCTCAACATCATTCATTATCAGGGAAATGCAAATCAAAATTACAATGAAATACCAACTCCCACCTGTCAGAATGGCTAACATTAACAACTCAGGCAACAACAGACGTTGGTGAGGATGCAGAGAAAGGGGAACCCTCTTGCACTGCTGTTGGGAATAAAAATTGGTGCAGCAGCCCTCTGGAAAACAGTATGGAGATTCCTCAAAAAATTAAAGATATAACTACCTTGTACCCCATCAATTGCACTACTAAGTACTTGTCCAAGGGATACAGGTGTGCTGTTTCAAAGGGGGCACATGCACCCCAATGTTTGAAGCAGTGCAATCGACAATAGCCAAATTTTGGCAAGAGCCCAAATATCCATTAGTGGATGAATGGATAAAAGCGATGTGGCATTTACATACAATGGAATATTACTCAGAAATCAAAATGAATGAAATATTGTCATTTGCAATTATGCATGGAACTGGAGGGGTATTATGCTAAGCGAAATTATTCTGTCAAAGAAAGACAAATATCATATGACTTCACACATATGAGGAATTTAAGATACAACATAAGGGAAGGGAAGCAAAAATAATATACAAGCAGGGAGGGGGAAAAACAAAAAAGACTTAAATATAGACAACAAGCAGAGGGTTGCTGGAGGGGTTTTGGGAGGGGGGATGGGCTAAATGGGGGAGGGGCATTAAGGAATCTATTCCCGAAATCATTGTTGCACCATATGCTAACTAACCTGGATGTAAATTAAACAATGAATAAATTAAATAAAAAATAATAATAAAAATAAAATGGTTAAGTTCAATATAGCACAGTTTGGTGGTTCTCCAAACAATTAATCTTTAGTCATTTACATCAAACCTCTCCTTTCATAAATGAATGGATTTAAAACTTCATTTCAGTCCAACTCTTTCCCTAATTTTCAACAATTATATTTGTTCATTTCTTTTCTTTTTTTTGAATATAGCACAATTTATTTTTTTAAACATATGCAATTATTTTCCATCATTTACACTACAGTAGTTACAATGACACTCCAAACAGAAAAGCAAAGTAAAAAATCAAACCCCAACTTCTATTTCATGTCATTAGACATACAGAAATTAGAAGGTTAAGTGACAACTAGTTAATCACCTAATTTCTCAGCTATCTGAATTAGCAATCGTTATATAGCAGCTTATCTATGATACATTCAAGGTACATGATACAATTTATTACTTGCCCATAAGCTACAACACAGCCTGCTTAATACCTTTCCTTAAATTCCACCTCTATACTACAATATACTTGAGGTCCATGCAATTAAGTAGCTACCTTTTATGTAGGAAATGGATGATTAAGTCTTTGGTGTTGTAAAAGCAACTTCATTTAAACATAACCATCCCCACCACCAAAAAAAGAAGAGGAAAAAAAAAAGTAATGAAAATAATAAGGGAAAAACCCAAGACACACTTCCTAGGGGGAAAAAAAAACCAGCATGTAATTTCTGTCCTTGACGGAATGTATTAAATAAGCAAACACCCCCAACAAGCAAAACAAGTACTACAATGTAAAAATATTAAAAAAAGAAAACCCTCTCACATGCATAAATGAAATATTGCACACAAAGAACTCACATTTTTTCAAGCTTCAATAGTAAATATTCTGCTACTATGTATTAAATAACCCATTGATTCATGATGTGGTTTCATTTATTTTCATGAGTACTCAAGTACTAGATGTTTGTCCATTCTTTCATTGCTTCCCACATTTTACTCTGTGGGCTTGATATTTATGTGCTGGTATTTCATCTTTCCTAAGAACAATACATTTTTTGATGTCAACACTGTTTTTCTAATTTATATTTTACTTCTACCTGATAAAAATGTATATTTTACACAAGACTTTATGCTAAACTAACATATTTATATATGTCTTATTATATTTAATTTAGTTTGTCCTATAAAAGATATTAGGTAGTTATTTTTATGCCCATTAACACATAAAGAAATGGAAGTTTAATTAATCAAAATGTTTTGCCAAAAGGCACACAGTTTAGTCGTGCAGGATCTAATTCCATTCTGTTTGATATTCACTATGCCAAACTGCTTCTCATGACAACCTCCCATTCAAGGCCTTGAACACATGTACCCACTCAAAGATCGATTGATAGATGAATACTCACTAGAAATAAACTTGGATAGTTCTGTCAATCAAACAATTAATAAGTATATATTATATTACGATATGCAAGGTAATATATCTTGTTTTAAAAAAAAGAACAGAGTTAATGGATACGGCTTCAAGGCATATTTGTTTTTCTTAAGTGTTTTAGGATTAAAAAATGATATTTCTGTGCCATGATTTTAAAACTTTATCTTGTTAAATCTCTTCTAACTAACCAAATAAACCTTTGATACCTAATAAAGAAAGTAATCCATGAGCTATTTAAATATATTAATCCACTGTATCAATGAACAAAGTTGTTTTTAAAGTAGAAGAATAATTTTGGACATTCCCCAAAGGATATTAGTGTCTTAATGTAACACTTTTCATGATATAAGAGTTTCTCCACTGCTATGACACTGTATCTCCAGAACAGAAGGAATGAACTGAGGGAAGGTTAGTAAATTGAATTGAAACAGAGAGTCTATATAAGTGATATTAAAATAAATCAGCCCTGAACTAGCTAGGAATACAAGGGTTAAAGAACAAAGGGTATAGTTTTATAGGTGTGGTGAGACAATGTTTCTATATGCTATGTATATAATGAAAAAGTAGCAGATTAAAATTTAGTTAATACAGATTTTTTTCACTGTGATATGGTGAGAACATCCACTGGATATGGCTGCCTGTCATATCATTATAAAGGAAAATTTGAGATTAGGCTTTAACACTGGCACTTACAAAAAATAAAGAATGTTTTCTTGAAATCCCACATCATTGTAAAGTCTACTGCAATTCATTTCAAATTGTAAAGGGGGCGAACGGAAAGTGAGTAGCAAAGAAAATGCTAAGTCAGCACAGAAGTTTCTTATACCTGACTTGGAATCATGTTATTAGAGAGAATTTTGGTGATGCTCATCTGCTGAACATTAGTAAGGCACTTTTTAACTTAGCACTACAAAAAAATGAACTAGCACAATTCAGTGCTGTAGCTTCAATATTGTTTTCACAACATTGAAATTAGCTCTGGGTTTAGCTCTCTGAAAGGCACTTACATATAAATTGGTTAACTACTTCCCTCAAAATTTAATATCATTCATGGATTTTACAGCTTTCAGGCAAGTGGCAAATGTATTATCTCCATCAATACCTCTCGTCAATGATTGTGCCAACAAAAGAAGCCTGTGCACTCAGTTGTTGTATCTTTCCATAAGAGAAAATTCTTATTTAAATTATTTTTATTTTCATAAGTTTATGCTTTGACACATTCAACTAGAATTATGTTTTTTGAAGATAATTCCCTGCAACTTTTGTTTATGGCAAATTAGTTCATTTCATAGGAAAAACATATTTCAGATTATGAAACAAACTTCTTGAGATCAAGAGGTTTATTAATTTATTCATTTTTTGTTAAATCTGTAAATTTACATTAAAGACATGATATATAATAGATATTTAAAAATATGTGATTAAAATAAGTTAATTTAATAGATTGCAATGACTCAAAGGAACAGCATGAAATTCAGCATTTGTCATAAACATAGGTTCTGTCTATATTGTTTAACATTAATTTTAGGCTGTGCTTTGGACAGTTTTTATTAGAATATTTTACATTTTACTGAAAGAAATTTTTAGGTAGATTACTAATCTGTTATTAGAAAATAACTTTAATTAAATAAATTTGAGATAAAGGATTTCTCTGTCAGACATATAAGCGGTATGCAAAGTAATATACTCAGTGAACTGAACAGCTATTTTTGCTGATAACGTTTTTTATGTACATGATTGTCTAATGGAAGCCTTGACGCATGCTAACTCAAGAACTCTAAAAAAGAGTAAATCTTAATAATCAGACCTACAAAGAATTAACAAAATCTTCATAGAATATATTTAAAACTCAGTAGGCCACTGCAGTTCCTTATTTTATTTAAACCTATATGTATCTGATTTTCACAGGAATTTTACAAACACCAATGCAAACTTTTTATAAGTATGCAAAATAATTTAATGTTTTAAAAGAGGTCATAATTAAATATATAGATTCCTGATGTATATATCTGTCAGAAGAAGTTTCTGACTGCATTACTGAATTTCAGCTCACTATTCTGTGCCCCGTCAGTCCCCCCACTTTCTATATTCCCTAACTCAAAAATGCAGATATCATCTCAAAAGAAAGAAAAAGTTTAGCACCTATGTTGCGGGAAAAATGGGAAAATACTTTAAACGTTCTCTTTTTCAAAAGAAATGAAAATCAGGACAGGAATTTCTCCTTTTCTCTGATTTTTGTTAAAACTACTCCTATGTTTATAATACCCCCATGATTAAACACACAAGACATGTGTTTCTCATATCCTTATATATAAAAGGTTTATACATCTAATATACCAGGGAAGACTTCATATGTGTCCAGCCTGAGCAGTTACATAGGGCCACAAGCTCAGGACATCATACTTGTTGCAATAGTCATTCTTATCATCTTGATATTCTTAATAATATTTTAATAAGGGCTCTTTCATTTTTCATTTTGAACTGGGCCCTGAAAATTATGTAGCTGGCCCTAGATAGACACATTCTTTCTTTAATTTTATCTATGCTACTTATGAAAATCTAGACAAATTAGACTGTTTCATGGAAACATTCCCATTGGTCACTATGACCTAAACTATGTTACAAATTAAAATCTCAGTGACTTAGGAAACGCAAAGAAAATAAAGACTGATTTATTGGTCACACTACGATCACCGAGGAACTCTGTTTCACAGTATCCTATTTTTTTCCTGATTTTTAGTTCTAAAATATTTCTGAACATTTTAAAATAGGAGATATTGAATATTAATAGTGATTACAACCCACTGCCGCTAGGAGGCAAATCTTCAATAATGGAAGACATTGGCTCCGCCTATTATCAAAGTTTTTATGCAGCTAACTCATTGCTACAGAGTGAATAATGGATAAAAGGGTTTTATTTTTTATTTTATGGAATTCGTGCTATTAAAGATAGTCTAAAATGTTAATTTATATACTAACTTTGAAACATTATACCCTAATAATACCAAACGTACTACAGCATCGTGAGGTTCTTAGAGCTATTTGCCCTTCAAGCCCAACATTGCTTTCAATATATCCAAAAGAAATCTTTAGTTAATGTCACACATGTGCTTTGGAAAATGAGATATTCCACATTAAATCAGTAATCTCACCTCTCTTTTCATTACTGCTCTTTACCACTCCCCAGCCAATAACCAACCACTCTCACATTTACACTTGCTATTCTTATTTTGTTGTTGTTGTTGTTGTTTTAAGCTTTTATTTATACTAGTTAGTTAACATACAGTGTATTATTAATTTCAGGAGTATTTAATGATTCATCACTTACATATAATACACCATGCTCAGCACAATACGTACCCTCCTTAGTGCCCATCACTCATGTAACCCATTCCCTTGCCCGCCTCTCCTCCATCAGTCCTCAGTTTGTTCTCTGTAGTTAAGAGTCTTTTTTACGGTTTGCCTCTCTTTAAAGTTTTTTTTTCTTTCCCCTTTATCTGTGTTGTTTCTTAAATTCCACATTTAAGTGAAACCATATGGTACTTATCTTTCTCTGGCTTATTTCACTTAGTATAATAAATTCTAACTCCATCCACATCCTTGCAAATGGAAGATTTCATTCTTTTCTATGTCTGAGTAACACACACACACACACACACACACACACACACACACACACGTCGCATCTCACTTATCCATTCATCATTACCCAAAGGATACAAAAATACTGACTTAAAGGGGCATATGCACCCCAATGTTGGTAGCAACATTGTCAATCAACAATAGCAAAATTATGGAAAGAGCCCAAATGTCCGTAGACATGCTATTCTTCTTTGTCAATATTCAGGTATTCCTTTCTTTTCCCCTTGACAATTCATTCATCTTGTATGGATACCACACAATTGAGGTTTCAACTAAAAGGTTTCTTCCTTAAAACAGTCATGACAGACTCTGCCAACTAGGGGCGAGGTGCCCTTCTTCTCGGGTCCCATCCAATGCAACGCTATTCCTACTATAACATACATTTGCTGATCTACTCAAATGTTTGTTTACTTGCTTGTGTTCATCAGGCAATGAACTCTGAGAGGACAGGGACCTGATTATTTTTTTCACTATTAAATATCTAGCACTTATTACAATAAATGTTATTTAGATTCATTTAAATAGATCAGCTTATGAAAGACCCTAAGAATTTATATAATAAAATGCTCTTTATTATTTGAGGATAGTAGTCATTATTTGATATAATTCTACATGTTCACATTTTATATAAGGAGGTTTTCTATAACTGAAAAGAAAAAGGAATTGTTTATGGCTGTTTTTATTTCTGTTACATATAAGCAATGCAGACTATGTTTTACTGGAAGCCATTATGCCTAGGGAAGCAATATCCAGCAGCGGCTAGGAAGTAAACTGATAATTCAAATGTTGATGGTTCTATTACCTCTGCTTCTAACGTGATCTACAACTATCTGTAATCACTTGGTGTTCTTCAGACACATTTTGCTTATTTTAAAAACAAGACTGATGGAACGGTGTGCACAAGCATAATGGCATATGTGGCATAAAGAGGCACTTGCAAGTTTTGAATCTATCTTTGTGTGTGACCTTAGAAAACTTCGTATGTACCTTCATCTTCAGTTTCTTTTTCTTTAAATAAATATAATAATATTTATCCCATAGGGATATCGTGAGCACCGCATTAGAAAATGTGCAAGGACATAGTATGTAAACTGCAGTTATATACAAATTAGAAATAACAAATTAAAAATAGTTACCAAAAACTACATTATCCCTGTTTCCAGGAGCATAAAACATATTATACTGGGTTAAAATATATGGGTAGATATACATGCATACATGAACATCATGTATAAATACACTGGAAGCATTTATTAAAAGAAAATTCCATATAATATATGTATATATGTATACATACACATACATATGGCCATTATTTGTAGTTAGATGGTTAATACATGTTAAGAACAATGATCATATTAACAACCAAAGTTATCATTTTCTATGTAACTGCATTTATTATTTGTCATAATATTGAAGATAATTTCACAACTATAACAAAATACATATACTCATATTGAAGTACTTAGAAAGCTTTAAATACTTTTAAATATCTGCATTAAAAGTAATGCAGATATTTAATGAGTTAATTTTCTTATCACAGCTTCCAATTCCCATTCTCTCAACATAAAATATTAATTTTTAAAGTTTTTCCTTCTCTATATAAAGGTTATTGATAATAAAAACAATAGAGAATAAACTCAAAGATTCATGCCAAAATTTTACTTAAGCTATATTTGATTCCATGAAACATAAAACAAGTGCAAAGACTTGACATCTTTAAATTGATCATGTTCTATTTGAGAATTTTAGACATTTATTTGTAAAGAAACATGCACATCATGAGGTGTGCATGAAAAACAGGGAAATAGAATTAACCACATTTCTAGTAACTCCTTTCAGGAGTCTCACTTATTAAGGATATAAAGGTTCAATCCTAAGAACACTTATTTTTCCTAATTGTACACCTTCCTATGGCCATGGACCATAAAATAACGGAGGAAGGAGCCAGCATATTGCTGTTGTGCTAGCATCGTATTTTATCCTACAGCTTTAGGATCTGAAGAATTTCAAAATGTGCTTTTAGCATTATAGTACTTTTCGACTCAGTGTGCTTTTTGGTGAAAGGTAAACTTGTATAACAACCTTTCTCATGTGAAATTATAGTCCATTTTAATCTCCTTTGAAGCTATCTTTCCTTGCAGGTATTTTACTAAAAACCACAACAGAAGACTTAGCTTTAGAATTTTAACTTATAAAAAAATTGAACTTACTAATAGCAAACAGTGCAGCCTCTAAACCTATTAAGTACTCAATTCCATCTTCTTCAGATAAAAATCATGGCAATGATTTATTTCAAGACCTATCTTACCCTAGAATCTTTCTGCAGTATAGGCTTTAAGCTGATCACAACTACTAATGTGTCCTAATAATATATCTCATGGGAACTCATAAATTCCTTAAAACCTTTTAGATATAAATAACTAAACATAATTATTTATTAACCACATAAAAACAAATATGGAATATAGAATTTTAAAGGACAATACCAAGAACATTGGAGTGTTCACACATTTTCAGGGAAAAAGAGTTAAATGTCCTCAAAACATGGTTGAAAAAAATTCAGTAAATAATTTTAATATTAATATTATATAAATATGTTCATGTTATAGATACACTTTAATAGAGATCCACTTGTGTATGTATGTTCCATTATTTTTCTGCACCAATGTCAGCTCTATTAAAAAGATTGTAATGTATTTCTCTTTTATTATTGTTCAATATGTTACGAGCATCATTTTCCAGGATTCCTAGCACATATAATGAAAAATCTATATAGTTTTATGAGTTATAAGAAGGACATGGATAATAAAAATAGGAAAAATTTATAGCTATCGCTATATTAAGCAGGTGCTATTCAATAAGACAGCATTTTGGATAGATCTCTTCTAAGGTGACATTTTTGTTCTCTACTTGCATTTTATGTGTTTCTGCTCTTTATCCTTTTCTCAGTGGCTTTTGATCTTCTAAGATAAATCTTGCATTGCTTATGTTAAAAATGCATATAAAATTTGTTTACTTTCTCTTCATTAAAAACTTTTTATGCAACTTATTTTTAGTGGACATTTGCAGAGACCTCTTTATAGGAAAGATCATATTATGAACACAAGATGGTTATATGCTGTGTTTTCAGTTATAAAAGTAGAAAATAAGAAATTTCCCTATTGAACTGATATTCAATGCTTTCAACAATTACATGCATTGCAACCAGATAATTTAAAGTTGGAAAAACTGGGGTGCCTGGGTGGCTCTATCAGTTAAGCATCTGACCACTGATTTCGGCTCAGGTCATGATCTCGTAGTTTGTGAGTTTGAATGCCACATCAGGCTCCACATTGACAGTGCAGATCCTGCTTAGGATTCTCTCTCTCTCCCAATCTCTCTGCCTGCCCCCCTGTTCATGCTCTCTCTCTTTCTCAAAATAAATAAGCTTAAAAAATGTTTAAAGATGGAACAATTTTAAGCTTAAGTGACTATCTAATCCATTTACTTAAGAATGTAGAGTTTATGTGTGTATCCATGCCTAAAACTAATCTTTAATTTTTACATAAGTGATAACCAAATTAGTTATTGTTAATAACCAAGCTTCACTATTAAGTAATTATTTACAAGTTCTACATTTTATCTAAAACTTTCCACAATTTTATATGCATGTAATATATTTATTATTAATGTAGTATGCAATAAATTAGTTTATAGATTCATAATTTTTATAATATACACAATTCCCATTGGCCAAACTATTAACATAGCCTCTTGTTCAACAAATAGTCAAATATTGTTCAAATATAAATATTATACTAATTAAATGCATTTAATTATTTCCCATGGTCTCTTTTCTCTTTATCTTTTATTATTCATACTTAATATTTCTACTTATTTTCCATTCTTTCCATGGACATGTATACTTTTCAAGAAATTGCAAGTGTGGTATCACTGGTAAAATCTATCTCAGACTTTGGGATAATTGTTTCAATGTTTTTGTTAAAATTTTAAACTATCTTTTAAGTTTACATTCAAAACCACTTGCAAAAGTTCCTCTTTTTCAGACTATTTTCAAAAAGTAATTAACAAAGATTTTGTAAGATCATTAAGTCTGCAGATAATAACCTCTCTGCAATGTTCTTTCAGGTTTTTCATGGGTGATTAAACATAAGACAGTAACAATGTAATTTTTTTAGGAAAAAGATGTTCTGAATCCTCAAACAGAACAGATTTTTTTTCCCTGTCGATATGTATGAAAAGGTAGAAAGTAATAACACACCCCTAGTTAACTTGGAATTCTGAGATTATTCTCAGATTAGTGTCTTATCTCATCAGATACTAGGGTTTCTATTATTTTAATGACTTTTTCTTTTCTAAATTTTTCCTTCTGATTTAACATTTCCCAAACTCTAAAGTCACCTCCCTTCATCTCTCACTGCTGCTACTGAGGTGGGCCCTTTCAATTTATGTTACGAATTTCAGCAGAAAACAGCAGAAAAATGGCTCTGTTTCAGTCATGTTTGAAGTATGGGAGTGAAGTTTAAATATAACACAATTTCTGTTAAGAGATCACTCAAAAGTTGTTTCATAATTCGATGCTATTCAGTATCTATAGGAATATCATACTTTGAGGCTGGGTTTAAATTTATTGTGGTGTTTATTTATGTGGCATAAAATATAATGGTATGAATAACATTTACAGTAGTTAACACACCTTAAAACAATCAATATCCCTGGGATACACCATGGTTGTCACACAAGTATCTTCTTAAATTTAAATAAAGTTTTTCTAAAACTAGAGAAGGAAGATTTTTATAGCATCTGCTATTATCTGAGCCCTTTTCAAATACTGTGCTACACATTTCATAATAATCATCTTAGACTTAGCTTATACCTTAAGGATCCATATTAAGCAGGTGCAGATCTGTCTGCTTCTACAGCCAGAAATGCTTAACCTCTCCTAATGAGGAGACTAACAAGAAGGATAAACAGATCAAATAATCATCGCAACAGCACCACCTCTTCTTCCCTTGGGTTTGTGTAGTAGTTCCTATCAGAGGTCAGTTTGCCCCCTCCCCTTTACACAGAATGGTTGGTAATGCTATATCCAGTCTTACAAATTTTGGTAATTAATATTAATTTTACCATTAATTCTCTCGTTTAAAACACCATATTAAGTGTTCTTTATATGATTACTTAACTTTGGCAACCCTTAAGTGTCATGTCCATGGTGAATGCCTCATTGATCTTACCCTAGTCCTTTTGAAAAAAATTTTGGTCATCATCGCTCAGGAGGGTGCTACTATTGTCTAGTAGGCAGGGATACAACTAAACATCCCCAAATGCACAAGACAGACCCTCATAACAAAGAACTATCCAGCTCCAAGTATCAGTGGTGCCTCTCCTGAGAAACCCAGGATTAGTGGGCAATTTATAAATTAGAAAGCGCTTTGACAATAATTAATTAATTTGACTCAACAACTAGGTCAGATGATATTTAAAAATACTTTAATCCTACTTTATTTGCATTTTCCTTCCCTTCACATTTGCTGTAATGTTCATTTTGAATGTTTCTATGCATATAGAGGTCAAATGTAATGTCCTGGTTTCTGAGGGCCACCAAAGCACATAACCACAAACTTGGAGACTTAAAACAACAGAACTATATTTTCTCAGAGTTTTGGGAGCCAGAAGACCAAAATTAAGATGTCATCATATCCTCTATCATTTTAGAGTTCTGGAGGAGAATTCGTGAGCTCTTCCAGCTTCTAGTAACTCCAGATAATCCTTGGCTTGGGCCAAGGCTTGGCAAGATTCCAATTTTTTTTCCTCTACTTTCCTATGGCTTCTTCCCTGCATGTGTCCTCTTCTGACTGTGTGTTTTTCTCTTTTTATAATAATACATGTCACATGTTATTGGATTTAGGGCCCATTCAGTTAATCCAGGATGATCTCATCTCAAAACCTTTCACCTAACTATAAAAACTCTTTTCCATACAAGGTCCTATTCACAGGTCCAGAGGTTAAGACTGGGAGCTTTTTGGGAAACAAATTAACCTACTAGATTAGGAAACTAATATGACTAGAACATTTTTAATTTTTATATCATTCTATGATGTGAACCTCATTCTAAATTAAGATGATAAAAGAAATTTTGCTAATGTTCACATAGAATATCATGAATAAATGTGAATATGATACTAAGAAACAGTTTGAAGGATTAAAATAGTCAAAATATATTGAGTTGAGGAAGAGGATGTTAAGATGCAAATGATAAGCAATAACATGGTGTACAGGTAGGAAGATAATGTCTATTGGATGCTCCCCACCAGCTAGTGCTGTGTTATATGCATATATTGTCCTATCTATTCCTATAGATAAGTGATAATGAACAAATTTAATTTTCCAGCCAGAATACAGAAGTTAATTGCATTAATTTTCATTTATTTTGCAAAAATCATATAAGAAATACATTTAAATGCATTCTAGAGCATATGTTAGAGCCAACTCTACATTTCTAGATCTCTAAGCCCATTTTATTTCATTTTATTTTATTTAGTCTTATGTAGCTTATATCTTATGTATATGAGATTTTGTGTCATTTCCGCCTTGGCTTAAGTTTTATTTGAACTAATTTTTATAGCGTTTTAACAATATGTTGTGGAGAAAAAAATAACAATGTATTTTACATGTTTCCCCTCATCTAATGTATATTTAAGACCAAGAGATGACTTATTTTATCCTTTATTTTGGTTCCTAAGACCATGTTAAAGACTAACAGTAAATAACTAATAATAAATAATAAATGTCATCCTAATGCCAAAATAAAATAGAGCCAATTATTATATCTATGATTTCATTATTTTTAAGCAGAACAACTTGTAATATAGCTGAGGGATAAAAGAAAGCCAAAAAACAAATACATTTAGCATTCATAGTTTGCATAAACTCCTGGAAAAAAACAGGCTGTCATTTATTAAAATTTACTTATTTAAATTTGCATTAGTTAACATATGATGTACTACTGGTTTCAGACTGAATATTAGGCTGTAATTTCTTTAATCTTTATGGTAGATCAAAAAGTTCAGGAATATTACTCTGACGTGATCTATTTGCTTCTTTACTTTGGACTTTCTTACCACTCTGGGACTCACTTTATACTATTTCTTAAGCATAGTTTTCCTTGCAAGCAGAGCTGGAATGAAAAACTGGAAGAAGGAGGGGAAGTGGGACGAGGGAAGAAGAAGGAGAAGGAGGGGAAAGAGAAGGAGGAGGAGAAGAGAAGTTGGATGGGGACACGGAGGAAAGAGAAGAAAAAAAAAAACCTTAAGGGCTTTCAAACCACACACAAAAAATTATTTAAAGAGACAGGTTGTTTCCTGTCTTTAATCATACTGTCTTTAGGTTATACACAAATCAGAAAAAATAGTTCAGTGGTTTTATCATAAATTATAAACTTTTGTTCCCAAACATCCAATTCAATGTTATTGTTTTAACTTAAATATGTACTTTCTAAATAAAATTGCAAATTATGATTTAATTTCCCAAGACAGGAAAAATAAATGACATTTAATGATGAAATAATAGAATCTTAACTTCAACTTAACCTGTCCAAACTTGATACCTATTTTTCCTTCAGGAAAATAGATGTCAAGGACAGATGATATGTGGCAAAACATATTAACCCACTTAGAACAGAAATCATAAGAGCAATAGTAACTGATAAATGCTCATTATCTGCTTATTAAATCAGGTTGTTCCTAAGTGATTTATATGCATATTGTTATTTATCTTCACATCAATTTTATCATTTAGGGACTATTACCCCTATTTCACATAGGAAAATAACAAACACTAAGGCATCAAGATATTAAATAACTTTCCCAAGGTAACATAGCTAAGAAGTAGTGGATCTGGGCATTCAACAAGATAGTAGACTACATACATAGTCTCATTGTAAAAATTGCATCTCTAATACAGTGAATGTTTCTGTAGTTGTGTGTGTGCATGTGCCTGTGAGTTGCAAGGATCATGTTGGGTATGGAGAATGTGGCACTGTGGTGGAATTAAATATTCTTGTATTTGTAATAGCACCTTTATTTATGTTAATGAAACTCAGTTCTTTAGAACTGTACAATAAAAAATACTCATATATCACTTATTACCAAGCATTTTAAGTTTTGAATGAAGACAACTGTAGCTTTTATGCCAGAAGTTATGGAATAAATCAAGGCAAATAAATTTGTAGGCTTCATGAACACTTTTGAGCAGAATTTACTTCATAGTGATAGCATTAAGAGAGGTGATTCTTATCTTTATTTTTCCTTGTATTATACACAGTGGGCTCTTTAAAAAAATTACTAAATAGGGGCGCCTGGGTGGCTCAGTCGGTTAAGCATCCGACTTTGGCTCAGGTCATGATCTCACGGTTTGTGGGTTCAAGCCCTGCATCGGGCTTTGTGCTGATAGCTCAGAGCCTGGAGCCTGCTTCAGAATTTGTGTGTGTGTCTCTCTCTCTCTGCCCCTCCTCCACTCATGCTCTGTTTCTCTATATCTCAATAATAAATAAACATGAAAAATTAAAAAAAAGTAATAAATGTCTTACTAACTGCAAAAGCTTTTGATATTATATATGTACTAAATTTCTTGATTTTTTTTCTGTGCTATGTAAGTGGCACCCACAGTTCCTGTATATCACTTAAGTTCACAGCTGGTGCATGCAAAATAAGCCATTTTGCAGTCCATCTGTTCTAAGGAAGAAATTTGTAACAGTGCACAGTTTAGACCAGTACTGTGTTATCACTAGAGTTGCAGTTTCTAAATAGATTTCAAAAATAATGATGTTCAGTTTCTACTTTTAGGTACCAGTGAGATAACACCTGTCTAGACAGATGGTCTCTGGACTGTGAAACTAAAGAGAGCTGAGAAGCAAAAAAAAAGAAAAAGAAAAAAAAAAGAAAAAAAATCAAGTTGGTGACTAGTGTGAAACCATTAGTATCTCTTGTGGAAACCTTTTAGTCCCCGAAAAACAATTTCTAGTAAAAACTTACAGGAAATTTAAGCATGCTATGAATATGAGGTGTGGAATAAAGTAATTGAAAGAAAAATTGTGCATAGAAGATTAAAAGAAAGTGACTCATCTTTGTATTTAGTTAGACTGCATGGATTCCACAATTAACATTTTTCTTTAAACAATCCAGACTATAGCTTTCTTTCCTCAGAGAAGAACAGCACTTACTAGTAATTATTTTGCTATAAAGCTGAAGTAAGAAAATGCCATAGCAGAATGCTGATATTATTCCTTTTCTTCTGATTATCCCCTGTGGTGGAGGTGAGCCTATCATAATATCTTCAGCTTTTTCAGCCTCTAGTACTCTGGTCTATGTAAGTGGGAAATTCTGGTTAACTTAAAAAAATAAAGCAGACATCCAACCTGCACTGCTCTGACTATATTGCCTTACATAGACTACTTTGTCAAACATGCCACTCTCCAAGGTTAATACCTGTTTCCTCAGGCATGATACCATATGCATGATGGAAATTCATCTGTTACCATCTAGTTTATCAGCTTAAACATTCATCAATAAATAGGCCAGTAAATATTTTTTATGATAACAAAATCTAACACTCGATATTATTGAAGCCGTAAATGATAAGTGTGTTAGATCTGGTATTAGAGACGTTACTTAATCATTTACTTGGAGAAGGAATTCTTTATTTCCCTGTCAGGTACCTAAAATGGTAAATGAGATATATAGAATTGTTCATTTTCTAACAAAAGGAAGAAACACCAGATTTATTGTATCTTAAAATGTATACTTTATTCACTTGGAAAATATGTAATGAGTATAATTCCTGAGTAGTCATTGTCTTTTAGTTTAATGTTATTTTGATTTTTTAAATTTTATCTCCTCATTTTCCTTACTGTACTTCTTAATATGCAGACTGACCTTTTACTTTCACAGCATATCCAGGTTTTATCCGAAGATAAACTTTAGCAACTTTAAATATTAAGAAATTTGTTATACCTGTATGGATAATATCTATAGTATGCTCTAGTTAACCTGATTTCAAAACAATACAAACATCCTATAAAAAAACAAAACAACCTATGAACTTGGCCACAATTAAATCAATGTAATAGTATATACATAAATTTGTTCTATTTGAAAGATTGTTTTCATATGTTAAATTAGTGATATTACTCTCATTTCATGGCCATTTGTGTTTTGCTCCTTTCCTTTTTTTCTGGTAGAATGAGTTCATTTCAGTTTGTTCCCACATTGTCTCATGATCAATGACTGTGGCACATTTTGATTCCACCCAAATACTAAATAATTGTTAGAAATGTATGTGATGTATGTAGTAGGGATAGTGCAACTAAATACAGAAGGCAACATTTAGATGAAATTATATACCAAGGGTTTCCTCTATACATGTCTCCAAATCAATTCTCTGAATTATCAGGAGATGAAAATTAAAATATTGTCCTTGAAGGTTATACACATATTTTTAAATGCATATACTTTACGTCTAAATAAGCACAGGACATAGTGGTATCTAATGAAATGTAGCACCCCATACACATACACAGGAAATACAGTAACCACAGGACATTCATCTTAATTAAATTTCTAAATAAAGAAAGGCAATGAAATCATTGTCTTAAAATCATTACTTGCAAGTATATCAGGAAGAAAACTAAACTCAGTCAAATAATAAACTTAGGTCTAAATGCACAGTCTATTCAAGCAAGACATTGAGAAATATCTGCGAAACCAATCATATTTACTCACCTGAGTGAGTTTTCGAATGCATTGACTAAAATAATGATTTAAATAGTTTTAGGAAAAATGTCTAATAATAGCTGAGTCCCAGTAAAGAAGACATGAAGGAAAACACAGTGGGCTATAATTCCAGACCTGAAACGTAGGGAAGTCATTAAAACAGCAATATATTTCACCACTTGCTTTCTGTCTTGAGGGATTACTCAAGGGATCAAGTATAGCACAACCTATGAAAACACTTTAAAATGTATACAATGGTAAACAACCCTGTGCTATTATTATATTCTGCATGTTTCTACTTTAAACAATTCTTATGTATGTATTCTTCTCATCTTGGATACTTATTTAAATTATTGATCAATTAAATTCATGAATCATATCTGTTTCAGTTTTCCCAAAACAGAAGAAGCATTATTTATTGTCATCCATATCATATTGCCATTTTTATCACAAACACATTCCATTATATCCAACATAATTGCATGAAATGAACAAATTTTATTATAAATTGGGCATTTCTTACTAATGCTAATAGCTTTTTATCTAAAACCAATTATTTTTCAAAACCAATGAACTTTAATGTATATTGAGATATTTTTATCACAGTATTTTCACAGTTGGATACATTTATTTAACCAGTAGATATTTTTCAAAGGAACAAAAGCCTTTTCCACTGAAGTTTTTTCAAGTTGTTAATTCAACTAAAACATTCCTGTTTAACCAATCATGTAAATGAAAGGCAATTTAAATATTGATGCTATTTGAATAAAATTGAATGAATATCATTTTATAATATTTAAGACCATAGCATTTAAACAGAATAGATGGAAAAGAAATGAGATCCGTTTATATGCTAAAGGACTGTGAATACTTAATATTTTCAAAAAAGCATCTCATAGCTCTCAATAAAAATTGTCTTATTCTTGTCATTTCTCTGAACAAAACGTTCATGGCTTAGAAGCCAATTAGAATTGCTTTTTTAAAGTCCAAATCCTTAGCTTGTCATCCAAATATTTCTCCAAACTACAGTTCCAACTTCATCTGTCAATTCATTCCCTCTTTACACTCCGGCACAACTCAATCATTATGCACCTCAGATTCCACCATTACACAGATAACATACACCTCCATGTTTCCTGCACTGCAGTGAACTACTCTGATGCTAATACCCTTTATGTTTCATGTCCCAATTCTACCTTTATGGAAGTTTTCTGCTTTTACTCTTTCTTGATTGACATTCCAATTGTCCCTCAAGGTCTACAGCAAATGTTAGTCTTCCCTAAATTCAGCAAATAAAAGTAATAACTTTTGTAGAATATACAAGGATAGTGATATTTAATCTCATTACATTTTGCTAGATGGATACATCGATCTTTCCTACCATTTTATATTCTTGAGGAAAGAGTATATAAACTGTCTTTTACAGAGGCAAGAATAAAGATTTGAAATAAATTGCTTAGGAGAGCAGGATAAGTGAAAGTGGCAGAGCTTAAGTAGCCACTACATACTACGTAAAGCATTAGGGTACACTTCCGTTAATAACGTATTTGGTTGTAGAGTTTCTATGGCACAAAGTGGAAAATATGCTTAACAATGTTTTTACTTAGCACAGTCACCTTTTCCACATTGAAGATTCGTACTGTATCATGCACAACTCTAGCATACTAAGATCAGGAGGCTCTTTGGTATTCACTGGAGGAGAGGTTGATAGAATCTCTTGTCATTTTCCACCTACTCATGACTTTCTTCCTTGCCATCAGGCATATGCCTATTCTCCTCAAGCAGCTAAACATTCCTTTGCTATCGATAATGCTGCCACTATTGTTTTCTTCTTGGGTAATTTTTTTCTTATCATCATGTATCTGTCATGTTTGCCTGTGTTAGAATTATCTTATTTTTTAAAGATATTACAAGATATTTCTATCCTCAACAAAGTAGTGCTTTTATCATTATGATTTTCTTTCTATTTTAATTGGTCACTGGGATTTTATTTTTATTTTAAGTGGTGAATTGTATGGCTCCTCTGATACCAAGAAGGAGCATTATAATTATTACATTTGTCTGTTTATGTCTTCAGTATTTCTAGATATATTTCAAAAGTCTAGACTCTGGATGTTAAGATTTCATAAGTTGCTTACAATTAAAATTCCAAGTTCCCTCAGACTGGATCAATCTTTTAGATTCACATTAATTTAAATTATACATGGATATTACTATTAACAATAATGACATATTAATGAGATTAATCAATAATGCATTATATTGACAAAAATGTATTATGATTATTATTGTTACTCTTCTGATAGTTTAGACATTAATGAACAAAAATGACCTATCCCTGTAGGATATTCGATAGATCATGACAAAAAACACAGACTCTTAATGGGGGTGGGATATACTTTGAGATGTATTTTTTAAAGATAAATAGGTGTATGACAGTATCTAATTGGCTACAAACCATTAATGTCAGAAATCAGTCTGCTAAATTTTATTAATTATCTCATGTTTTCTAAATCAATATGTTATTTCAAAGTGACTTAAAGTGTATTATGTACTTATATGAAGTGATCAAATATGGCACTCTAGCATGAAAATCATGAAACACAGTAGAAAAGGCTTGATTTGAAAATTAGAGAGGTAAGTTATTAAATTCTCTGAGCCTCAGGTTCCCCAACAAGTTAACTGTACTTGGCTTAACTTGTATTTCCCTAACTTACATCACTAAGGGATATAAAATAAAAATACAATGATACATTATACTGGAAAAATATAAAGTTCTATAAAATCAGTGGCCATTATTATAAACTGTCCTTACCTTTGACACTATTAACTTCACAAAAGCACTCAGTTGACATTGCCTTTCTATTCTCACATTCACCAACTTCATGGTTTGGGTTTATTTTTCTGACCCTTCCGTGGTAAATTTAGCTTCCATTTAACTTTACCACGTAGGTTACATTAATGATAAAAGAAGATAAAAGTTGGTTACCTATTAATTAGTTACATATTGACAATCAAAAAAAAAACAGCAATAGCAACACATTTTCAATCATTCTGATGTACTTTCCAGTGTACATCAGACTGCCTAATTTTACTTATGTATTCTCTTCAGTCTTCCAGACCACTGCCTAGTGCCTTGCAACAGAGCTGAGTAGGAGTGTCCTTCATAAGATTTGAAACTCATTTTTTTTTCACTATTTCCTTTTAAAAAGGCAAACTTTTAAAAGTTCAAAATAACTATTCCTTAAGAAAACTACATCCAATTTTGCTTATGTGCTTATATAACTCACCAAGTTTAAAAAAAATTTAACATTTATTCACTATTGACAGACAGAGAATGAACAGGGGAGGGGGAGACAGGGAGAGAGAGACAGAATCTGAAGCAGGCTCTGGACTCTGAGCTGTTGGCACAGAGTCCGATGTGGGACTCAAACCCACAAACAATGAGATGATGACCTGAGCTGAAGTCAGCCACTTAACCAACTGAGCTGCCCAGGCGCTGTGCCCTCACTAAGTTTAAATTAAAGTTGGTTGTATTCATCCACAAGCCAGGAATCAATATATAAAGTCCGTAGGATGCCAGCTTTCATTCTCATTCAACTGTATTTATTATGTGGCTTAGAATAGCA
This sequence comes from Suricata suricatta, assembly GCF_006229205.1. Taxonomy (NCBI): domain Eukaryota; kingdom Metazoa; phylum Chordata; class Mammalia; order Carnivora; family Herpestidae; genus Suricata; species Suricata suricatta. The sequence continues at coordinate 77,285,433 of NC_043710.1, read as the reverse complement.
ATTATATACAAATTCCTTGACTTAAAATTTCATACAAAAATACATAATTAAAATTAGAAATCTTATTAGTCAAAGTAAAAATAGTCATTTCTTTAAAATAAAATGTTAATTGTAAGACAAAATTAATTGTACAAAGCTGTGTAAAAATACCAGAAATTAATGAAACATATAAAGGACAAAGTAAAAATAACCTAATAACACTCTCCCAAAAGATAATCACTATTGTCTTTTGATCATATGCATATATTTTTTGCACATAAAGACAAATATATCCATAAAAAATGTCATCATGCTGTTTTGTAATATGTTTATTTTACTCAATAATATATCATATATAATTTCCATATTTGTAAATGTAGATAAGTACCATCACTTTAGTGACTTCATAGTATTTCAAACTTAAACTACGTCAAAATCCAATTAATCAGTTACCAAGTTGATGAGTATTAATATTAATTCCATTTTTCCCATATATAGCTTATTGCACATACATTATTTCAAATAGGCCAGTTGTTTTAGGTAATTTCTCATAAGTGGAACTGAAAAGATATTAAAATCTTTGATTTGTAATGTGAAAATTTTTATTTTGATAATGCTTATTCATCAATTTGAGAAATTAAAGCTTTTCTGCATACAAAAATATATACTAAGTTCAGTTTTCATATATCAACTCAGATATGTAGCTATACACAGAAATACTTTGACATTAAGTGTTCTCAGTTAGTTCAAGTTCCATTATCTTTCCAAAATACTTATAGAGTCATTGGGCCTTTATATTCTAATCTGAGCTCAACTACTTACTAATTTTTCTCAGATAAAATCTAAAATAAGTTATATTGACATTACTTTTAAAAAATGCAGATCTAATATATTAAGAAGTCCTGCAAGGAGTATGCTTTTTCACTAAGCATTTCTTTACATTACATTTGCTCCACTTTAGGTTGATGAAATTAGAAAAGAAAAAAAATATTATTGCTACACCCTTTTTTATGTTCCACGTACCTTTTAAGTGTTATGTCATATAATTATTAAAAATTCTATAAATTGGATGGCATTTACCCCAATGCTACTGAAGAAATGGAACTTTAGATGTTGAAACTAATTGACCAAGATCAAGCTGGTTGTGTCCGTCACTTTCCATTTTCTTCTCATATCCATTCTCTGTCCTTGCCCTGCTTTGTTCCCTATCACACAGGGCTGATTCCTTCAAACTACCCTGCTCAAGTTCTGTTTCCTACTGGCCTTTAATCAATGAGATGCCTCATGGTGATTGGAGGATGAGATAAAGGAGGAGTCAAGGTATTTCCTTTCTGCTCAGTAAGTTCCTGTGTTCTGATCAGTATCTCCACAAGGTGATGGGTCTTTTTCGTGATTTCAACCCCTCCTTGGTGTATGAACTACCCCAAGGCAGCCCTCATTATGGTTCCAACCAGGTGGCCCCAACCCTAGGCTCTGTAACACATTACATCTCTCTGACTCTCCGGCCTTAGGAAAGTAATAGTCATATTCTATCAATTTCTGGGTTTGGTTCCTTTTCCCTTTCAGGTTTTCCAATAACTGTCATTAGGTCCCATTATTAAATTGGCACTACAGAACTATTTGACACAGATTCTGTTTTCCTGACTAGACCCAACAGTAGAGATAGTAATTAAATCCAGGTCTCTCTAAATCCTAAGTCTGCAGTCCTTCCTGCTTCTCATATGGGAATTCCTAATAGCTAATCATAAAGCACAAGGGAAAATGACCAAAGTAATAGCTACAAAACCACAATGGGAGGGACTGTTTTGCTCAGTCTATAAACTCTTCAGCATAGAAAGTTAGATATGCAGAATACACCAATTTTTCCTTATTACCACTTTCTTTATGTTATGCCTTCTCAATTTTATTTCCTGTATTTCCAGGATTCCAGGGATCTTCTAGAGATGGAGAGCTTTTGTCTGATCAGCAGAATATGTTAGAAATCACTTTCCTGATAGTAACAAAGAGTTTGTTTGTCCTTTGGTACATATTTCAAGCTATAACTTTTCTCTGTTCCCTATAGCTACAGGAAATTTACAATATACATGCATAAGGATAAGGATTTTGTGGCTCTTGTTGTTATTTGACTATCTTCATCACTTGTTCTGCCCAGGAAAAAAATCTGATATGTAAATAATCTGGGGACTACATAAGTTCTTTCACTGGGCTGACACAGATTAATAACTAAGTTATACATGTCACTTGCACAGAAACAGTGCTGAGAAAATTATAAAAATCTAATAACTCTTTTGCATTCCCACTTTCTTCTTCTGTGCCACTTCTCACCTTCCTGTTCTATAAACTGCAACAGGCACATACTGACTCCAAAAGATTACTGTTCTAGCTTTCCTATTTAATAAGTCATTCCATGTCAATAGAAAACTATATTTGCATTTTAAGAATAATGTGGTTCTTAACGTAAATTAACATACTTGTTGCCTCTTTTTATATAAATTAGTGACATATGGACATAAAAATATCTGTGTCAGTGAACTTTCTAAATGTTTTTAATTATTCTAACAATTATAATTATCATGATTAAAACATTAATTGAGCACTTATTATATTCAGAGGAATTAGACTCTAATTAGTTAACAAACAGGATCTTTTAAAAAAGCAGTATATTATAAGAGGTATGTAAATGTTTATTCAGGGAATGGGTGAATAGGGAAACTTCACTGAAAAACTGTCATTTAATCAGTATCATCAATAACCACATAAGGAAGCCTGTCATATAAGCAAACACATATTATTTCAAATGTTTAGTAAGACTGGCCCAGGTTACTCCATGATTTTTCAAGTTAGTTTCTGCTCATATGAAAAAACTCAGATTTCAAAATTTAAATATTCAGGTAATACAAAAAGTATAGTTACACACTAAACATTTTTAGTATGCATACTCGCACTTGCCTTGTTTAAAGCTTTATCTTTTATCTGAATTATAATTTAAAAATACATTTAAATACTTCACCCTAAAATTATCAGTGTTGCTAATGATAATAACACAAGTTGCTAACTGACAGGTCAATTCAATTATTTAATGCAAAATATTTTTTTAAATAATTGACATATGGGAGGAGGGGTGCCCAGCTGGCTCAGTTGGTTAAGCGTCTGACTCTTGTTTTTGGCTCTGGTCATGATCTCACAGTTCCTGAGTTCCAGCCCTGCGTGGGGCTCCACGCTGACTGGGTGGACCCTTCTTGGAGTTCTTTCCCTTTGACTCTCTCTGATCCTGTCTCCCTCTCAAAATAAATGAATAAACTTAAACAAAATAAAGAACGAATGTATAGGGAAGTGGTTAGAAGCACAGAATCTAATTTCTGCTATCAGGAAATAAATCTTGGCTTTGTCATTTATTAGCTTAGGATACTCCAAGCAAATAGTGGAAGAACTCTATTGTTTGTTTCCTCATTAAACAATGAAGATATTGATAGTGCTTATCTTATGTGATTAAAGGGCTAAATGAGGATTAAAGAGTTAACCTATATAAAGTGCTTATATTTATATACAGTAACCTATATAATGTGATTGCCAGGTCATAGTAAGTACTATATAATCACTACTATTAACAAGTGAATTTTGCAGGGACTAATAAATGCCAGTAGATTATGTCCTGTAATACAGAGTTGTTAATATAAAGTTTGTAGACTAGATGCAGAAATTACAATTATTTTACATTTCTGTCATTGAAACTACAAATATAAAATAAAAGGCCCACTGTCTATGTTAAATATAACATCCATCTCCTCTCATGAATTTGCTACTACTTTCTGAAATTTTTGAGAATCTTCAGCGACTTAATATGTATAACCAGATATTATTAGTTTCAAGGTTGGAATGTTAAGTTCAATATTAGAATCAGGCTATTGATAATAATTATTCCCTTAATCAAAGTGTTTAACAGTTTTTGGGTTTGTGTTCATTTATTTTCATTCATGGTCACCTAAGCGACTAATATCTGTATCATGCGTTTCTTTTGTGAATTAATAGTAAGCTCTGATATTGAACAGTGATTTACTTACCTAAGTGGACAATTGAAAGTTGTAGTAAACGGTTTACATTAAAAATGTAGCTAAATACAAGGACTCGCTACTGATTCCTCTTCATTCTCTTCTATCCTGACACACAGTCCTCTGCTGACTTTTACACTGGTCCTCATCTCTTGGCTCCTCCTTTTTCTGTCTCTCTGACTCTTCTGCATTGCCTCAATGTACAATTTTTATATAAATATGCATTTGGTATTCTTTCATCAAAAGAGGTTCTTTTCTATTGCTTCTGTGGTTGCTGCTGCTACTGCATTTTTCCCACTTTCGGCATTTCATTACCTTTTGGGGCACTTTTATCACAAGCCGCACCCTTCTGACAAAATCAGCATTCCTTTTCAAGATTCACATTTTCTTTTGGTCATCTGACAGATAAGTCTAGGCTTCTACTTGCTCTTAAAAATCACAACCTTGATGCTGAGACCATAGGAACAATTTCTTAACAGGTCATATACCTGGCTTCTAAACCACTGTCTCCTTAGTATCCTGTAAGCACAACTGCCAATCACTCACTCTAAGAGCAATCATTGCTCCCCAAGACATCTCCTCACTGTCACTACCAGTGTACAGATGAGGACACAGATCAATAGTGATGCTAAGTGAGTGGTGGATTCATGTAGGAGAGACATTTACCTCAATGTGAAATGCATGTGCATGAAGGCATTGTTGTTGAAGGGTTCTGAAAGAAGTGAAGTAGTTGCACGAGCACTGAGGGTTCACTATTCCCTTATAATCTGCTCTTTGGACCACTTTCCACAAGGGCTATTCACATCATCCACATGGTTTTAGGCAAAAAGGAAATGTCAGAAGAGGACAGGGTACATAGTTTATGGAGCCCAGTGAATAATGAAAATGGGAGACTCTTAATACAGAATTTCCTAGTACAGAAATTACTAAGAATTTCAGGACAGTGACAGTATAGCATGAGGCCGAGCACTGGGCTCTTCTGAGCATGGGGGACTGTGTGACTGCATGAAGTCAGCTGCGGTCAGAAGGAAGAATGAATCTTAAGGAAAAAAAACTTTATTCTATTTTCTATTGCAAAACCCCTTGTTATTCTGCAGCCATGGCTAACAGACATAACTGTAATGCCTTTTAAAACTTACAGCTTGCACTGAATTGAATTCACTTCTGCTAATATTTATGGAGCAGTTACTTTGTATAGGAGACCACATTTATTATGGGAAAAGAAAGAAAAGCATACTCTGGACCTAAAGGAGATCAAAGAGTACTAGAGAGAGAATTGCATACAGCCACTGAAATAAACATTAGACTGTGGGAAATGCTGTAATAGAGCTATGAATATTAAGTGTCCCTTTCACTTGCTCTCGCAGCATTGCAATGGCTTGTTTGCTTATCTGCCACCCAGGAGTCAAGTCCTGTTTATTACATTAATCTCAGTCCTGAACATTTTGCCTTGTGTACAGGGAATTTTCAAGATTTTTAATTTATGAGCAAATAAATGGTCCACAGAAAAATCATACAAAATAAAATTATTTTTTGGTTTATATCTGAAAAAGCATAAACTTCTGCTAAACAAGTTTTAATTTCAGCTCTGACTCCTATTTCTTTTATGTCATGGACATGTCCGGTATTTGTTCTGTCCTTTAATTGCATAAGGACTCATCCATGTGAGGGATGATTTGGGAATTAGAAGTGATGTACACACGGCACTTGGCTCTTCCTTCCCTCTAAGTTCTGTATAGATTTAAATCTCTCTCTGACCTTCTGTTTGTCTGTTTACTATAGTACGAAAAAAGCATAAACTCTGGAGCCTGATTTACCAGGCTCAAAATGGAATTTTACCCCTTACTGTGTGATCCTGGGCAGGTTAGTTAACTCTTCTGGGCCTCTGTTTTCTCCATGTATGAAATAGGGACAAAAGCAAAACCACCTGTATGATGTCGTTGTGAAGATTCTATTCTATGTAAAGCACTGAAGAGCTACATTTGGTCCATTGTAAACATTTTATAGTCTTTACAATTATCATTATTAGCCTAACCCCATTATTTAATTGTACCAGGATTAAAACCTCAAATTCTCATTAGACTCCTCTGTTATATTTGTTCCTATCTCACATATATCTCTTTTGCTCCACAGCAATGACTTTACTCTGGTTAATATGTGGACATATTCCTGGATGAAACACTACAATTTTTTTCTCTTGACATATAAACACTTTCATTGATTTTCACATTAATTATCAAATAAGTCGTTTGTTTAATCTAAAATCACTTCTCTTATTTCCAGTTTCTGAGAACTCTTTTATATCTATATTTCAGATTTGATTTCAAATTTACCATTTTATTTGTCCAGGTAGTTGCTTTTCTACCAAAATAAATATAATTAAAGCCTTATATTTATTGTCTCTTCCATTATCTTTATTTATTTTAACATGTTAATAGAAAGCTATTCAGTTTAAAATGATTTATCATTCCATATATATGCCCAGAGTGAAACTAATTAAAATTGTGAAATCAATTAACAATTATTTGTATATTCATGGTGAGTGTTTGCAGCAGAGTCAAACTATTGGAAAATAACTGAGACAAGGGGTCAAGGGAGAGTAACTTGGATAAGAATTTGCATCTTGATTTTGTTTCTGCCTATTCTGACACGGGGTAGTTTTCTCAAACTTTATGACCTCAATTTCCGTCACTATCAAATAGGGGAAAGAACACTTGCTCTACTTAATTAACATGAACACACTGTCAGAATCAAAATATGCAAATAAATATGAACAAAGTTAGAGAAATTGCATATAAGGTATTATAAATATAATATTCATATATTAAAATAAACATTAAGCATAAGATTATAACTATACCTATTTATTATTGTTACAATATTCCAAAATAACACAACTATTTTAATTACCTTAACATATTTTGCTTTGCTGAATAAACAAATACAATTTTGATTATTGTTAGAAAAACTTAAAAGGCATTAGAAGAAAAGCAAGAATCATTTCTGTTTATGATGATTATTCCAAGTTTTTACAAATGAAAAAAACATACTCATAATATTGAGCTGCTGCAAATTAAATTTGAGTCCTAATCTTTGATATGACAGTCATACAAAATGATATTTTTGGTATGATTTAAGATTGTGTACCTTACTTAGTAAAAAATCAATCCTCTTGAAATTATATTAAAATGAAGAGTACACTTTGCCACAATTACACTCCTAATTTGATTCATTACTAATTATTACATATAACATATAATGTAATATTTATTTAGTATTTGTTAGTTACTAATACATAATATTATACCTATTGTGATAAATAGAATATGGATACCATTATTTTTTTAAGGAAAATTTGAAAATATGACTAAACAATGAAAGATAAAACAGATACAGGAAGGCCTTAAAAATTCTGAGCTCTTTAATTCAGTGCTACCTAAAATATAGGGAATATTTTTCCTATTCTTAAAATTTAAAATAGCCTTTTAGCACAATGTTACAATTTGCTAGAACATCAGAATTATTGGAAGAGTTAAAGAAGAAAGAAAAATTCATTTATGTAGGAAAAAGAAACCTAGACATAGAAAGCAGTAAAAATAGAAATATATTTAAAATGCAGTAAATTTAATAAAAAATACTTAGGATTCTGAAAAATATAATATTATGTAAATTTAAAGTTATTTACCAAAAGTTAACAGTAGATTGGAAATCAAGTGTTATCATCTCTATTTATTTGCGGATTCATTCAATGTGTTTTTAGTGAGCCCTTGCTATGTACAAAGCAATGATCTATATTCAGGGAAACATTAAAAATAATCATTAAGAAGCCTGCCCTTAAGTTTTCTACAGCCAAATAGAATTTGTAATATATGAATATAAATATTCATAATGCAGAGCAGAAGCAGTAGACATAGCAGACATTCAGAACAATTGTTACACTATGAGAAGAATCAAGGATGGATGCAAATGGAGGGCATTTCCTGAGTTGGGAAGAGTGGTTCTCAGGTAAGACAGGGAAGCAGAATATTGCACGATAAAAAATGACACAAGTATATGTGAAGAACAGCAATTCCATTTAGGTTCAAATGTAGCACATGGGTGTGGGTAGTTGGGGGAACATAAAAATGGGGTAATCCAATCAGGATGTGAAGTGTTTTGAATAAAAACTAGATATCTCTGTTATATTGGTAAATACAATATCAGAATTGTTGGAATAGTTAAGAAAGAAAAATTCATTTATGTAGGAAAAAGAAACCTAGACATAGAAAGCAGAATGCAATTGTATGCATTTATTTTTTGGACAAAAAAATAATGTCACTAAAAGAGTTCAAAACACAAAATAGCCTGGACACATGATGCCAGGAACCTCACTGAAGGTTTCCCAACTCCAGATAAAGGACCACTTCAGGCATAGAGCAAAAAGAGCCTAGTGTGATGCTTATTGTAGGAATAGATTATGGAACAAGAGCGACTTAGGGGTGGGCCTTTAACCAGTCACTTCACCCTCATTCATCTGCCTTCCTAACTAACCTTAATATAAATTTTTATAAAATGTTTTATATTGTGTAATTACACCTTTCCTTTTTTTTTTTTTTTCAAAAGAGAGAGAATGGTGAGGGGGAGGTGGGAGGAGCAGGGGCAGAAGCACGGAGAGTAAGAATCTTAAGCAGTTTCCATGCTCAATATGAAGCCCCATGCAGGGCTTGACCCCCTGAACCTGGGATCAAGAGTCAAACGCTCAATTTACTAAGCCACCCAGGTGTCCTGTTAGCTTTCCTTTTTGCCTCAAAACTGCTACCCTTAAGTTCCTCGGATAGAAATTCTGGAGCCACCACTAGAGAAGGCCTTTGTTAAGAAAGAATCAATGTTATTCACTAATTAAGAAAGCAAAATGCCCAGGATCATTGGCATGTCAGGCTGGATGGTTGGAGTAATTATGAATGGGAAATATACTAGTGAGTAGGTGAACAAAAATTATCTTACTAGTAGGTGTAATGTGTTTGAGGTGCCACTTGATACAAGATGAAGTTACTGAGTCAGCAAGTAGAAATCAATGACATGCGCTTGAGGTTATAATTATTATCAGAGCTAAGGGAAGAGGCCACAGGTATGGGTAATACCAGGCAGGGAGAATAAGGACAGAAGAAATAAGTTGAAGAAAGGACATTGGGAGAGATCCAAATTTAACATATGAAAGATGAAGAATCACTCAATACAGAGTATGCATTCAGGAGAACAAAAATAAGATGATGAGGGGAGATTAAAAATGTAGAAAACAACTGATAGACAAAAATTCACCTCAATTATTTTTGCTTTATCCAATGTTTTATTTTTTATATGTTTTATTATTTGTTGTATGTTTTTGTAAGCATCAAGAAGTAGAGGGAAAATATGGAAACATAATCATCCACAATCCTAAAATCAAGAATTGACCACCGCTAAGATTTTGGCCAATTTCCCTCCATGCTACATAAATATACTTCACTTATGTTAAATCATGCTAAACATACAATGTTATATTTTAGTGTTATTATTACTTATTTGATCACTTATACTTCTCACTTCATTTAAAACTCTTCTTAAACATTATTTCTAATGTAGGCATAGTACCTTCCTTATCTATGTAAGATAATAATTTCCACATCTTATTCTTATAAAGTATATTTTAAATATATCTCGTTTTCTGTCCCTTTGAAAAAACTCAGAGGTTGGCATGTGTGCGCTCGTGTGTCTGTGTGTGTCTGTGTGTGTGTATGTGTGTGTGTGCATGTGTGTGTTTCCCTTTGTAAACAGAAAAGACCAAAACCCTAAATTCACAGGCCAAAGAATTGGCAATGTAAGTTAAAGGTTTTTTTCCTTGCTATATTAATTCATTCACTGATTGCATCATACTTTGCACTAAAAACAAAAGAGTTTCAAATCTAGGGCAGTGGTTCTCTCTGAAGGCACATTTTGAATATTTGTGTTTTGGGGATACTAGAGGTAACAATGATTAGACACCACTGGCATTGGTAACTATAGCACCTGTCATAATTATGTAGGAAGAGACATTCACATTCTCCATTATAAAATCCCATACAAGTTTGCTGAACATATGCATATTGAAATGAATTCTAGTTTATACATGCATTTTTTAAAAATTTCTCCTTTATGTCTCTGTTAATTGTATTCACTTAAAAATTTCTGTGGGTAAGTTGGTCATATTATATATCAATTTCATTTCAGGCTAATAAAGTGAATGTCACAAATATTGGTTATGAGCAGGGACATTGGCTCTGATAGGGAAAAACTATTAGTTGAAGGTCTTTATTTTCAAACATTTCTTCTTAATAATTGGTAAAATCCCACCTGCTTGCTAACCTAATAATGACTCACTCTACTTTCACACTGAGTCCTATGCATTAAAACACTTTTGTTTTTATTGACTTTAAGATAGAAGGGAGGTATAAATGTTTAAAGAAACTTGATTTATTAAAATGCAATAATTTGAAAGCAAGTGAAATAGACTAAGAACATCAATGCAGTACCTAACAGTGGCGAATTTCAGTTTGTTGGTGTTAGATGGATCAATAAACAGGTATGATATCATCTTGAGATCAGTTTAGATGTGATGACTGAAACTTCTGAGAAATGCATCTGTGATCATTTTTTTTAAAGTTACAGATTACTTGAAAAAAAGGAAAATAAACTAGACCAAATTTCTTAGGGATATGTAGAAGGCATCATTATAAGTTGTCTGTTTGAATGAATGAAATCTGAGGGATGTTTTGTATATGCCTGCCTATGCTTTATGTTTATTGAAATGAGGATATTTCTTTGTTAAATTAATGAGGTTGTAGCTTCACACTTAATTCCAAAGAGTTCACTCAATAAGAAGCACTAAACATATTAAAGAGACAGCAAGCAGAAGATTTATTTCTTTGGCAAGCCAGCCTTCCCATTTTATTGAGAAATGAAGATGAACATATGTTAGAGTAATTGAAAAAGCAAAATGCAATGGAATATTGTGTTTGCAAATATTTAAAAAATATTATATGCATTTATATTTCAATTTCAGGGAATTACATTTGCATTGAAAATGAGGTTTTCCATTTTCACCATATACCCCATAGTTTCATGACAATTGTACATACATTCTTCTGAAAAAGAAATATTATTTCTCAATAGGTGAGCAAAATCGGTAGCAGGTCCTAAAAAGAGCTAATGCAGCTGTCTCCAAAGAAAATCTTCTGCCTCAATAAAAGTTATGTACACCATCTAAAACTTTCAATGGCATCTTATTTCCTATTGCACCAGGTCTATATTCCTCCCTAAAGTGTTCTTTATTACACTTACACAAACCTATTTACTATTTTTCAAAACATAATATTTCAAAAACTGCTGTTACCTATTCAATAGCTATGATCTCCTTTTTCCTTCCTAGCAGGTTTCTGTCCCCTCTCAGACTGAAAAGGGAGAAAACACAAATATTAGTTATGTTAATCAAATTCCCAATTCCAATAAAGGTTGTGACTTAATTTTGTCAATTAAGGGGATTCTACTGTGGAAAATTTGACAAAATATTTCTTCACACTGAAGAAAAAGCAAATGGAAGAATCAACCCCTTTCTTGCTGGATAGAGCTGTACCTGGATATGATGCTTTGAACTGTGGCAGAAACCTAATTATCCTTAAAAGAGCCAACCCGAGAACCATCTTCACATCTTAAGGGCAGAAGGTAAAAAAGATAGACTGCACACTGGAACTTGATGCCATGACTAAATCACTGTTTGCACAGCTTCTGTCCACTCCCCGTTATGATTTCTAAGGAGGTGATTTTTAATGAGATACTATGCCCCTTTTATATGTGCATTATTAGGAGCTGGGTTTTTTGGTTTGTTTTTTGTTGTTTGTTTGTTGCTGCCAGGAACATGATAACAGATGAAATGTATAATACAGTATTCATACTCATATGCATTATCATCTTGTTCCCTTTGCCTTGAATACTTTATGTTCTTCTTTAAGCTTATTCAAATTTTTAGTCTATTCAGAAAATAACATGAAACTCACTTCCTGTATAATCTTATTATTAATGTAGTGATTATCATCACCTTTCTTTCTATGAATTTTCCCAGTAATACACGACTTGGCACCAAATAAACCTATACTTTAGTGTTTAGCATTTGTTTTATAATGAAATTATATACTCTGTATTTATTGAGCATCTATAAAAAGTTAAACCCAATGTTATACATGTTAGATTTAAAGCATAATAGTACTCTGTTTCTGTCTACAAACAGTTCAAGGTTGGAAGAAAACCCAAATACAAACAAAAATAATCTATTTCTGTAAAGACTGAAATACAGGTATGTATAAAAAGAAGAGGTGGCAGAAAAGAGATGGTAATCTGACCTATCTGGATGCAGTCACAGTCTGTGAGTTATGTCTAAAGGATGAGTTAAATTCACCAGCTTGACAAGGGTGTTTAAGGATCTTATAGTCAGAAAGGATAGCACAGCAAAGGCAAAGAGGTGTGAAACAGTATGACACATTCAAGGACCTGAAGTTAATTTGTTTTGGTTCAAGAATAAACTGCAAGGAGAAAAAGACTCATAAATTAAGTTGGAAAGGTAGGCAATGAATATATCATACAATATTTGTATTATGTATTTGCTTTCCAATTATATTGTGAGGATATTTATGTTTTCAGTGAACATATTCTAGAACTGCAAGATCACACAGATTCAAACTTCCTGTATTTTGAGCCCATAGACTTGCTTGAACTTGTCTGGCAGTGCATAATGATTTATGAGGTAAATGACATAGTCATTTTCATTTTTAAAATTATTTATTTATTACTTTTTTAACAGTAGCACTCAAAACTGCAGTGATCATTGCAGGCTTCCTTTTTCTTTATGGATTAGCTGTGTTGGTTATCTAGAGAGAGTTGGAAAATCTGGCAAGTATGTTTTAATACATACTTCCTCTTTGCTAAAAATTTCTGTTGTCAGAGTAAATCTCAAAATTCTGTTTTGGATTCTTCCTTCTTAATGTTCTGTTTTACGCAAGCTGGACATATACCATAAAAATTCCCCAAACACAATCACCAAAAAGACTCTTTGGATGAAGTCGCTTTATCTAAGTTTATGGACACTCAAATTATTGTTAATTAACAATAAATATGTATTTAAACTTTCTTTGCTAAAGCTGTATACTCAGTATGAGATAAAATTTTAATTTTAAATTCACTTAGAAAAAGGTGTGTTTTCTATTCAAGAAAGAAAATTATGCATTGTCACTTTAGATATCAAGTTGCTGATGCAAAACAGAAAATAAAAATAATCCTTCCTTTAGGTTCTTTTTAGAAATAACAATTATTTTTATTATTTCTTATTTATTTATTTTTTTTTATTTGAGAGAGACAGAGACAGTGTGAGTGGGAGAGGAACAGAGAGAGAGAGATTAAGCAGCTCTGCACTGTCAGCATGAGCCCCATGTGGGGCTCAAACCCATGAAACCGGGAGATCATGACCTGAACTGAAACCAAGAGTCAGGCGCTTAACTGGCTGAGGCACCCAGGTGCCCCTTAAGTTATTTTTTTTTAATCACCATGAACTAATAGCTGAATTAAAACTTACCAATGATATTAGTAGAGACAGGAAGGTAAACTTTGAGGACATATTCTCCATTTAAAGTTTACTAAAGAAGAAGAGAAAGATTGAGATAATTCTCATGATGCTTTAGTAACACAGTGTAACCATGATTATGTTTCAGCAAAATTGGAGATAAAAATTTGGTCATTTTCTGTCTCCAAAGAAATTCAGACAGTTTAAATGTGTATCACTAAGGACTATAAAATAATACAAAGTGTATCTAGAATCCACTGGACTAGTGTTGAACATGTGGTGATTACCACCAAATGTAATTATTTATTTGCAGTGATGATACTAAATAGAGTCAGTTAAAAGTATTGGCAAAGAGTTCATCACTCCTATCATTACATAAATACCAACAGCATTATATTAGTAATTTCTTCTTTCCCTGTAACAATACATCACATAACTTTTAGATTTTGATTGTTTGTTAAACTTTATATTCTATAACAGTATTAACAGTGGCAACATATCCCAAATGCTTTCTCCTAAATATATGAATTTGAAGCAAGGTATGCCACAGAAGGCCACATAAACTCAATACCATCACTTAGTTTCATAAATACAATATGCTAGCACAGCTTAGCCTGTCTCCTGAGTACCATATGAAAACAAATTGCACTTGGACCTAAAAGTGCCCTAGTGCCACTGAATTCTAATTGTTAACATGGGTAAAAATGTCTGATTGGATCAGTTGTAAGCAGAAAAATAATAAAGTAAATAATCTTTTGGGAGAAGAAAAAATTATACATGATTCAAGGGAACAAAAATACACAATGGGCTAGAATTTTCATTTATTATAAAATACAGAGCTATTTCGCCTGATGCTTTTCCATCACACTCCTCCTTTCTTTAGTGTATATGCTTTGTGAAAAATTTTATACAAATAGAACTTATTTTCCAAGTACCAAAACAAAATAAAATAAAAACAAGAAAATGCTGCATTTTCCATTGAAAATATCAGAATATATTTTTTTCCAAATGATGTCATGCTAGAGTAGCCATAAAAGTCCATTTTTAAAAAATAATTGTGAACATATCCATTGGGTGGCAAATACTGATGAATTAACTCCATCTATTTTTTAAAAAGCTCAATATTGTGTATCTTGTGATATCACTAGATGACATCTGATATACCTTTACATGCTACCATACATCAACAGTGAGCGTTTGTATTCTTGTTGAAACAAAGGTCTTTTTAATGGTTGTAACTATTTCACTTTTACCAGTGTGTGTGTCTGTGAGGGTAGGGGAGATATAGAAGTGAAAAAATATTTCATGAATGTAGCATTAATCTTAATTTGGTGAGCAAATAATATTGTAGTAATAATACCATAACCGCTTTTATTCCTAAACCAGAGCTTAGCTTTCTGATCATATAGCATTTTGTAACAATTCCCTCAACAGCTGTCAGTATACATTAAATGAAAAGAATATAACAATGCTATTAAATACATACTATTTATAAGAGATAAACCAAGAAAGGTTCCTTTGGTAATGAAAGAAGGAGTATTACTGCAATTTTTCTTTTATAATTTCATAGCTTTGAGGTAGCCTCAGGATAAAATGTGCTTCTAATCTTACCTTTTTAAAATTTGTTTATCAACATTTATTTCAATGTTTAGATGATGACCAACCAAACATAAATCTATTTTTACTTAAAATAATCAAAAATAAAGGGATAATTTGTTTTTTCCTTGTTTTGGAATATGTATTTTGAGTGAATCACTCTTCCTGTTATTTGCATCTATACTTTTAAACATTCTTGTTTATTGATACTGAATATAGTGCTATCTTTCTTTGGGTGAACATCAGAGACATATACAAACCATACTTATATATAAATAGTTCATATACTAATTTAATATGATTTTATTACTTATTTGGTTGTATAAATAAATATGGTTTTCAAAGATGTTATTGGAGAAACCTAAAACAAATCTTTGAAGTTTACTGATGTGCTACTGGATATATTATAAAAACAATGAATAACATGAAACTACAGAATCTATAATCAATTCTAAATTTTATTCCATTTTCATATGAATTTCTGGTTGGTTCATTAATATGTATACTTCACATTACACAATAAAAATATTACATTATTTTTTGCTGTTTTTTCAATGTCATGTATTTTATATTATCACAATTACTTTAGTCCACAGAAGCACACGTCTAATGACTGGTATATTTTCTAAGTAAAAAGTATTGTGCCTTAAAGCATGTGCCTTGTTTTTAGTTTGAAACCACTGAGCCTTTCCTGGAACACAGTAGACACTCAAGAATCTTTCATGGAGTGAATGGCAGTAGCAAACATATTTGAAAAATTGCTATACAAAATACACCAGCCACTGATAATTGGAGTTGGTTTTTTATAAAAATTACATTATAGAAAGTAGAAATTTAACTTCTGTGACCTTTAGTTTTAATTTTAAAAGTTTCAATAAATAAGCATGTGATAATTAGCAGTATGAGATACTTCTTTTCTTTTTGGAAGAATTAACACTTGGTTGAGACAGAAGACAGAGAAAAGCTACAGGACAATGAAAAACTACAATGTGAGTTGCTATTACAAAATAGCATAACTATTAACTAAATGTAGTGTGATTTTTATATTCAAAAATGCATTATCTCTCTAGTAATCATTTTAGAGAACTAGATACTTAACGCCAATCACAATCTCATAATTCAAAGCACCTTTAGCTCCTATTTTAATATTATTTCACTGAATAAATTCGATGATAATATTTTCCCTACACCTGATACCCCTTTATTAATTAGCATATGGACTGGTTTCAGAAACATGGGAATTTTTTCCTATTTACCTTAAAGAAATTATGTGTCAGAAATGTAGAATTTTATTGAGTTCCTGATTTGATATATTCTTTTAACATCCACCCCAATCATTTCTTTCACTACAGAAAGTTCCCTCACACCTCCTTTATATTCACTATATTCACTTCAAAACCCTGATAAATCACTGTTGCTCTGATTTCTATCACCACTGATAGTTTAGTCAGTTTTTCAGCTTCATGTAAGCAGGGAACTGCACAATATATACTATTGTGTCTCACTCCTTTTTCTACTTTGTTAAATGTGTTTTGACATTTGTGTGACTGTATCATAATTCCCTAATTTTTAAAAATAGAATTCATGAGGGAAACCATCTTAGCCTAAAGTTTTCTTTATGGAAAAGGTTCTGATAACAAATTCAATTTCTTTAATAGATATAGGACTATTTAGATATCCTACTTCTTCTTGTGCCAATTTTGATAATCCTATGTTTCAAGGAGTTTGTCGATTTTACCTATGCTGCTGATAATTACTATAAATTTGAACTCTACATTTGGCTACTTTCAGAAATACTGAAAAGGTCTTCAGCATGAAATTCAAGTGTTTAAATACGAGCATTTATATGGGTAAGTTATTTTAGACTTTATAAAGTAAAAATAATATAAATGGAAATAACTCATAGGGTAAATATTTGACATCTGTGGTTTATATATTGGCTCTAAAAGTTATCTGATATTAAGCTTAAGGATGGGGCACCTGGGTGGCTTTGTCGGTTAAGCATCCGGCTTCAGCTCAAGTCATGATCTCATGGTTTGTGGGTTCGAGCCCCGCATTGGGCTCTGTGCTGACAGCTAGCTCAGAGCCTGGACCCTGCTTCGGATTCTGTGTGTCCCTCTCTCTCTCTGACCCTCCCCTGCTCACACTGTCTCTGTCTCTCAAAAATAAATAAAAAGCATTAAATTTTTTTAAAAAAGCTTAAGGTTATGTATTTTCCTGCTTTTCCTAGTTGTAAATTTGCTGTAGTAACATAAATATACAAAAGAAATCCTCCTTTAAAATCTTCCTTAATCCATATAAGGGTAGTTCAAGGCCACCAACATCAACATCTATGAATCTGCAGAATGTCAGCTACCATCACAAACTTAACAAGTCAGCATCTGCATTTTAACAAGTTTCTAGAT
This sequence comes from Suricata suricatta, assembly GCF_006229205.1. Lineage (NCBI taxonomy): Eukaryota > Metazoa > Chordata > Mammalia > Carnivora > Herpestidae > Suricata > Suricata suricatta. The sequence continues at coordinate 77,267,800 of NC_043710.1, read as the reverse complement.
GACCTGTATGCTCATTCCAGTTTCAGAATCAGTTTCTAAATTGATAGTAGTACTATATTAGTATTATTAGTCCTCTTAGTTTGTACTGAAATTGCTCTGGCCATTTGAGCAAATTCTCTAGGCTAATTAATTAATATTGAAGTCTGACAGTAAGAGGTACACATAATATCTGAGTGATACTTACTAGGGAAACTTTGAAAAAATATTTAAAAACCATTGATGTCATTTGATTTGAATATTCAAAATATATTTAATTAAAAAAACATGGCCACCTGTCATAAAAGGCATCTCCTCTATATGAGAACATAATACTTATTTTTACTTACTTAGAAGCATAGATATAAAGATCCTATTATTATATACTTGCTTATCCTTTGAGCCTTTATTTCCAAATATAAATTTTTCTCTTCTTTCTTTCTTTCTTCCTTTGAGCCATCTCTTTTTGTATCTGCATTCATATGGAAAAATATGGAGGTCTCTCTGTCAAATGCTGGGCATGGTTCTATCTGGAGAGAGAAGTGATGGGATGCAGGGCAGGCTGTCCCAGAATATGTCACTTTGGCATATGGATTATTTTGAGCTGAAGACAATTTAGGCTCAAGGGACTTAAAGGCATTTTACATTTTATTACCCCTTAATTACCTAAAGAATTTAGATAGGTATCTTGAACCAGGAAGACAGTTGTTTCCAAATATAACTTTTTCTATTTTTTTCTTTCTTTCTTTCTTTTCTTTCTTTCTTTCTTTCTTTTCTTCTTTCTTTCTTTCTTGTTATCTAATCAAGACTTCTTTTCATGCCATGGAAAATACAATTTATCAACATTCCATCTTCTTGTGAATTGTCTTCTTTCCCTTTGAAGTCCCAGACCCCTAACCTCTTCTATTTGGCTCAGGACGGCACACAGACCTCCACTGCCTATCAGAGAGTTCTCAGGTCTTCTTGGGGCTCCTGTATGCACATAATTAAATTTGTTTTCTTCTGTTACTCTGCTATATGTTAATTTAATTATTCAAGTCAGCCAATGAAAATAAAAGAGTAGAAAAGTTTTCCTCTTCTACAGAGACTCAGTGGGTTTTACTTTACTTTCTTTTCCTTACTTTTCCATACTGCTTTCATTTTATTAATAAAAAGAAATCATTTAAAATTAGTTTCAGAAAACAAATCATTACTCTTGAAGTTCTTTTTTTAAAAAAAAAGACACTTAAAATCTAATTCAAAGCCTACTTTACATGAAAATTTCCTTGAGAAAAGAAAGGAGAAGACCTGGGTAAAGAGAGAAGGAAGATGAGAAGATTCATCACCCATTGAACCAGACAGTCAGTGAAGATGGATTTGGAGTTACTACCAGTTGAAGTTATTACCGGGGAAGATACTGTCCAAAGCACAGCCAGGACAACTCTTGACAGAGCAATTTCCATGCCAGTGAGGACTAAGTGGTCATCAGGAAGTCAGCTCACCAGCGATGTGGGATGTGGGAGAGATTGAGCCTGAAGAGAGAAGCCAGTGAGGCTGCCTGACAGCTCAGACCTCATTAGTAGAAGAGGGAGAGCTGTCCCCTACACCTGAGGAAGTTGAGTGGCTAATTAAATCTTCTCCTGCTGATGCTGGGAAGCAAGCCTGAGGGCGTAGCTTTAACCCCATTGCACCCTTGTAAGCAGTAACACTGGTGTGAGCAGTTAAAATCTTAAAATCACTGCTGAAAGCAAGGGATGCTGGTGAAATTTAAATGTTTAGCAGAGTAATTCCTATAAGACAAGTAAAACTAAAGGACAATAAATCAGTATTTATAAAACAGGCTATTTTCAAGGTATCCAAATTCTTTCCTAAATAATAACCAATCAATTTATGGACTTTTAAAACATATTTACTAAGTGTATCTGATATATACCAGGTACTAATGCAAGGTGCTGAGGAATATTACATAAAAACACTTGGTACTTATTCTCTAGCGGATTATGGTCCAGCAGGAGTGATATATTTCTAAACTAATAATCATAGTACAATACAATCAGAGATATTTACAATACAGCATTGGAAGGATTTAAATACACTGTGGTATCAAGGCATTCATGAACTTAACAAAACACAGGCATCTTCCAGGGAAAAAATTAAGGAGAATATATTTGACCTTGAATTACAGACTCTCTTTTTAATGTATCCTCTGCACGCTATTTCTTCCTCACCCCCACTTCAGGGTCACCTGAACTTTATCTGCCCCATTATTCATAAGCCTAATTTATAGCTAAGTGATAAAAACGCTAGTGAAATTTCAGATGGGTCTACATTAACAAATTAGCCAGAAGGAGAGGTATATTTATATTTCAAGAGTCAATCTGGAGTGGGGGTGGCAGGCGAAGCCCTCATTTTCTAAAGGATTAACTCTGAAAAGCTCAATTTTCTAAAAAAATGATTCCTCACTGATGACCTTCTAGTAAGCTTGGCAATAATCCTCAACCATATTAGTCCTAGCCATCCTTCCAAATTAGGGTAAGAATGAATTGTTGCCAACAACCGTGAATCATGGTTCTTTTCCTAAGGAAGAGAAATGGAATTATCTGCTGGAATTATGGCTAATGCAAGGTAAGAATCCATGAGACTTCCTCTTTTATTCACTAAAGGTCACTCTTTCTTAGGGAAATCTGATATTTTAAAAGTTATATTCAACTTGTAGAACTCTAAAGCCTTAAGACGTTTTGCAATTAATTTTCTACTTGTTCAACCAAAATATACTCAATCCTATTATGTGCTAATTTATTTTATGAAACCTCTAATAGACTTTCCTGCCTTATTTTCACATACTTCTGATTTACTCATTCAAAGTATTCTTTCTCAAGGTCAAAATTGACTATGTACTTACTTTAGTAAGTTTCTTCCAAGGCCTGGGGGATTTCTGGAGAAGATGGAAGAGTATAAAGACCCTAGGCTCACCTGGTCCCATGGATACAATTAGATAACACTCCCATCAGTGTAAATAACCCAGAAAATGACCTGAAGACTGGAAGAATAAACTCCACAACTAAATGTAGAGAAAAGGCCCTATCAAAGCAAGTAGGAAGGACAGAGATATAATCAGGAACTAAGTAGACTGAAGGAACTATCAGTAGGTGGGGGGAAATAAGGAGAGGGAAGAAAAACAAATGTCCAAACCAGGAGCCCATTTGGGGAAGATGAAGATGAATCCCCACAACATTTGGCTTTGATAACAGAGGGGCCAAATTGCATGATTTCTTACAACCAACGGGACTTAAAACCTGGAATTAAAAAAAAAAAAAAGTCAGTTGGCTCTGCTCTATAAGAGCTGTGAGAATGAGAGGAAACTGGGTTCAAATAGCATGCTACTAAATAATTAATGGATCAACCAAGAAATCAAAGAGAAAATTAAAAAATACCTGGAGACAAATAAAAGTGAAAACATAATGGTCCAAAATCTTTAGGATCCAGCAAAAATCTATTATAAGAAGGAGATTTATACCAATACAGCAAAAAGCAAGAAAAATCGCAAATAAACACTCTGATCTTACACCTAAAGACCTTACTCCAAAACTCAAAAGCAGTAGAAGGAAGGAAATAATAAATATTAGAGGCAAAATAAAATAAATAAAACTAAATAAAATCAATTGAACAGACCAATGAGGGGCGCCTGGGTGGCTCAGTTGGTTAAGTGTCCAACTTCAGCTCAGGTCATGATCTTACGGTTCGTGACAGCTCAAAGCCTGGAGCCTGCTTCTGATTCTGTGTCTTCCTCTTTCTCTGACCCTCCCCTGCTCACACTCTGTGACTGTCTCTCTCAAAAATATATAAACATTAATTTTTTTAAAGAACATACCAATGAATCCAGGAGCTGGTTCTTTGAAAAGTTCAACAAAATAGATAAACCTTTAGCCAGATTCATTAAAGAGAAAGAGAGAGAGAGAGAGAGAGAGAGAGAGAGAGAGAAACTCAAACAAAACCATAAATGATAAAGGAGACATAACAACTGACATCACAGAAATGCAATATAGTAAGAGAATATTAACAGAAAAATGATATGCCAACACACTGAACAAACTGAAGAAATGGATAACTTTTAGAAACATATAATTTCCCATAATTGAATCAGAAAGAAATAGAAAATTTGAACAAACCAATTACCAGGGATAAAATTTAGTCAGTAATCAAACAAAAACAAAAACCAAAAAACCTCCCAATAAAAAATCCAGGACCAGATGGTTCCTTGGGTGAATTGTACCACACGTAAAGAAGACTTAATCCCTGTTCTTCTAAAACTTGTTGAAAGAATAAGAAAGAAAGGAAAATTTCCAATTAATTCTATGAGGCAAGCATTACTCTGATATCAAGACCAGACAAAGACATCACAAAAAGAGACAGACAGAGACAACTACAAGCCAATATCCCTGATGAAGACAGATGCAAAATTTCTAAAAAATAATGATAATAAAATAAACAAACAAAAAACAAAAAACAAAAAAACCCTAGCTAATTAGGGGCATCAAGGTGGCTCACTTGGTTGAGTGCCGACTCTTGATTTTAGCTTAGGTCATGATCTCAAGGTTGTGGGATTGAGCCTTGTGTCAGGCTCTATGCTGAATGTGGAACTTGTTTATGATTCTCTCTTTCTCTCCCTGTGCCCTACTCTACAACTCTCTCTCTCACTCTAAACAAAGTAAAAAATTAAAAAGTAAAAGTAAAAAAAAAAATAGTAGCTAACTGAATCCAACAATACATTAAAAAATTATTCACCAGGATCAAGTGGGACTTATTCCTGGGTTGAAAGGGTGGTTTGATATTTCCAAATCAATCAACATGATACATCACATCAGTAAGAGAGGGTAAGAAACTTTTGATCATTTCAATAGATGTAGAAAAAGCATTTGACAAAGTGCAACATGGATTCAGTATAGAAACCCTAAACAAAGGAAATTTAGAGGGAACATACTTCAACAGAATAAAATATCTATATGAAAAACCCACAGATAACATCATATTCAATGGTGAAAAACTGAAAACATTCTCCAGGTCTGACTACTTTTATTCAACATAGTCCTGGAAGTCCTAGCCACAGCTATCAGGCAAGAGAAAAGAATAAAAAGCATTTGAATCAATAAGAAAAAAATAAAACTTTGGCTATTTGCAGATAACATACTATATATAGAAAATCCTAAAGACACCACTGAATACTCCTAGAACTCATGAATGAATTCACAATGGTCACAGAAGACAAAATCAATGTACAGAAATTGTTTTCATTGCTCTACACTATTAATGAAGCAGCAGAAAGAGAAATTAAAAAAGTAATCCCATTTACAATTAAACCAAAAATAATAAAATACCTAGGCATAAAGTTGGCCAAGGAGGTGAAAACTATCAAGCATTGATGAAAGAAACTGAAGATGACATAAACAAATGGAAATATGTTCCATGGTCAGGAACTGGAAAAATTAATATTCTTAAATTTTTCATACTACCCAAAGCAAGTTACAGATTTAATGCAACCCCTATGAAACCACCAACATAACTAGAACAAATAATCCTAAAATGTATATGGAACCACAAAAGACCCCAACAGCCAAAGCAATCTTGTAAAAGAAAAAAAAAGCTGTTGGAAAAACTGTACAGCAATATGCAAAGAATGAATCTGGATCACTTTCTTATAACATACACAAGGTAAACTTAAAATGGATTAAGGACCTAAATGTGAGGCCTGAAATCATAAAAATCCTAGGAAAGAGCATAGGCAGTAGTCCAATTTCTCTGACATCAGTTGTAGCAACATTTGTCTAGGTATGTCTTCTGAGGTAAGGGAAATGAAAACAAAAATAAACTATTAGGACCACATCAGATTAAAAAGCCTCTGCACAGTGAGGGAAGCAATCAACAAAACTAAAAGACAACTTCCTGAATGCGAGAAGCTATTTACAAATGACATAGCTGATAAAGGGTTAGTATCCAAAATATATAAAGAACTTATACAACTCACCTAAAAAGAAATAATCCAATTACAAATGGGCAGAAGACACTAACAGACATTTCTCTAAAGAAGACATCTAAATGGCCAAAAGACACATGAAAAGATGCTCAACTTCACTATCATCAGAGAATGCAAATAAAAATCACAAAAATATCCTCTCTCACCTACTGGAATGACTAAAATCCACAACACAAGAAACAAGTGTTGGCAAGGATATAGAGAAATAGGAAGACTTGTGCACTGTTCATGGGAAGGCAAGCTGGTATAGCCACTGTGGGAAACAGTATGGAGTTCCCTCAAAAAGTTAAAAATAGAACTACCTGTTATCTAGTCATCATATTGAGTATTTAGCCAAAAAAAAAAATAGAAAACACTATATTGAAAGGATATATGCACCCCTATGTTTATTGCAGCATTATTTATAATAGCCAAATTATGGAAGCAACCCAAGTGTCCATCAGTAAATGAACAGATAGGGATGCCTGGGTGGCACAGTGGATTAAGCATTCACCTCTTGGTTTTGGCTCAGGTCATGGTCTCCTGGTTTTGTGGGTTTGAGCCCCACATAGGATTTTCTATGTCCCTGCTTGGGATTCTCTCTCTCCCTCTCTGCACCCCACCATACTGTCACTGTCTCTCTCAAAATAAATAAATAAACTTAAAAAATAAAAATAGGTAGATAGAGAGATAGTAGATTGACAGAGAGACAGACAGGAGGTTGGTAAATGGAATATTAATCAGCTAAAAGAAAGAATGGAATCTTGCCATTCACAATGTCATGGTCAGAGCTAGAGTATAATACTAAGTAAAATAAGTCAGCCAGACAAAGACAAATACAGAATGATTTCACTTACATGTGGTATTTAAGAAACAAAACAAATTAGCAAGAGGGAAAAAGAGTGACAAATCAATAAACAGACTCTTAAAATAAAGAAAAGCCCGATGGTGGCCAAGGAGGAAAAGGGTGGGGGTATGGGTGAAATAGGTGATGGGGATGAAGCTGTGTACTTGCAATGAACACCAGGTGTTGTATGGAAATGTTGAATCACTGTATGTTATCCATGCTCTCATGCAAACTTTAAAAATGTAATAAAATTTAAAATGAAAGAACATTCTTCCAAGCTCTCCATGACTCTCAAGTCAAAATCCCTAGTTTCCTATGAGCTTTGAAACCTGGCCTGTCTCTTTCCCCTGACTCACCCACTTTGCTCAAAGCATGTACCCCCTACTATCTCTGAATAGTGAATAGATTATGTCATCCGGTGCTCTAGTATTTTTTAACAAATTGTTATCTAGATGTATATCCCTAAACTCCAGCCCACTTAAGAACTGAACTCGTCTAAGCTCTATCCACTCAATTTTTAAAATCTGAAATGTCTTTCATGATTCTCCCATCACATCCTAGCATACCTTTTCATAATATGTATTGCACTTTACTCCAAGTGTTGGCTAACCTGTATTTGTTCCTTGTAAGATATGTAGTACAAAGTAGTTGCACAGCAGAAATTGTGTAAATATTTAATAAATGAACTAAAGAGTAACAGAATATTTGAACAAATTTATATTAAGAAATTAGGGATCATGTAACATATCCTCATTTTACAGAGGTACCAATTGAAGTTTTAATATGGTTCTCCAAATGTGATCTAATCAATTTTCCTTGAATTAAAAAGCTTAATTTTAATTTTCCACATCTGAATGCTCTAAAATTCTCCTTACTATGCCACTTTTTATTTATGTATGTCGCACCCTCGTACATTCCTCTTTATACATATCTCTGATATATCCATTTTTTTCAATAGCCAAGATGACACTTCAGCCAATCTTCCTATTCTCAGTCTTGTAAAGATTTCAGCTTTTGTTTATTCCACATTGATTGTCTGCTTCCCTAGCATATCTTTCCATTGGCATAACTGCCAATATTTATTTTTAGAAAGCAATAACTCTTAAAGAGAAGGAAAATAAAAATACGGGGCTACCTAGAGCTGTATTAAAATCTGGTGAGCATGATAATGCTTATAAATTTTCTATGTATGCCATTAATACTTCAAGAACTGAAAGGATGGATTTTAGTGTTAAATTAAAAATCTTTAGAAAGACTTTCTAAGTAATTTTCCTCTTATGAAATTCCAAATATATGAAAATGTTTGGGTGTTAGCTGGGGTCTTTGGAAAAGCAGAGGTTTTATAATTAGATATGCAAGTGATTTACTGAGAAAAATGCCTATGATAGAAAATGGAATGAGGTAGGAAGGCTAAGGGAGCTAGAAGATAATATGGGTCTGAGTTTTGTGAAGAAGAAAGAGAGTTTGGATGGAAGATCTTAAGCCACAATACAGTTGGATGAAAATATGGCTAGCCCAATAGGATGTCCTTGAGTCACAGTCACCATCAGAAGAGCCCCAAGCCTGGGAAAACAGACCTGCCTTATTACTCCTGCTATGCTTAGTGATTGGATGGGAACAGCCGGTGGGAACTGAAGCATCAGCTTAAATGCAATGATGTATTTCAGAGCACAGGAGCTAAGGTCATCAGTCAATTAGGTTCCCCATAGTAAGATCTGCAAAGCACATGTTCCTGGATGCCACAGTATGTTTTACATTGCATGGCTTAGGTTGTTGGGAAATTTATTTGATCAAACATTAATTAACAACTCATCCATATTTGGCAGTTTTTATCTGTTGAAGGTAGGTTTAAAATAAAACACAGCTGCAGCTAAAAAGAATAGATGATTTTCACATGCATTCAGTGGAGAAAACCTTATTGTGTCCCATTAGTCCCACCCTCACTAATATCACAGGTACTAATTATCAGCATAATGAATATTAGCAGAAACCTTGTTTGTGTATATTACATGTGTGTATTATTTATATGTGAAGTATTCAAAACAAGTGACACCAGGGTTGTCTGGGTGGCTCACTTGGTTAAGCATCTGACCCTTGATTTTGGCTTGGGTCATAATCTCAGAGTCATGAGATTGAACCCTACATTGGGCTCTCAGCTGACAGCATGGAGCCTGCCTGGGGATTCTCTCTCTCTCCTCTCCCTGCCCACCCCCCGCTTCCTCTTTCTCTCTCGCTCTCTCTCTCAAAAAAAAATTTAAAAACTTAAAAAGTCTCCCTAAAATGTGCTCTTTTGCTTTTTTGCATGTTGACTACTTTGACCTGGAGATAATGGAGACCTTGTGGGCTCAAAAAAACATTTGCTTCTCCCTTAACTACCTAGAAGAATCTAAATTGGGGATATTCCCAGCATAAGAGTTATTACCAGAGATAATTGTTATCTAAGTGACCCATCTGTATGGTAGGGCACACATCTAATTACCAAACATCTGTTCTTCGTATTGCTCGGTGAATTATCTTCCTTCCCTTTGCAGCCCCAGGGCCCTACCCTATTTCTTAACTCAGAATGGCATATAAACTTTATTTTACATTTCTGTTCTTGAACCTCTCATCTATGTGGGGTCCTGGGATATATGAAATGATATTTGATTTTCTCCTGCTAATCTGTCTCATGTTGGCTTAATTCTTAGACCTGCCCAAAGAACTTCTGAATGGTAGAGAAAAATGTTTTCTTCCCAAAATATTTAATAGCAATATTGATATATGTCTCTTTATCACTTTATGTATGTTAATATATAAAAAACTGATAAAAGTATTATGAGCAAATGAGAATAAAATGACAATGAAAAGTTTGATTGGATTTTAACTACACATTCAAGATTAAAGTAGAAACTATGATTTCAAAATTATATAACAAACATAAATTTATGTGGCTCATTTTAACTGTATTTATACTTTAACTTGATGTTAAAAATTTAAATTTTTCTCTATACTCATTCTTTTTGTCAAATAGAGTATGAATCAACCCTAAGAAGCCCAGTGTATTTATATATGGTCTATATGTGTAAGTGGTATGCTTTCAAAGTACAGATAACCTCTAAAATTTTCTGATAAAACTAATTGTGGCTTTATGATCACCTATATATTTTAAAATTTATTTGCAAATAAATATTGTTATTAATGCAACACAAGATAAAGAGAAGCAACACTATGTAATCACTCATTTCTTTTGATTGCAGATAAAGAGGAGATGTGTGTTCCACTATTAATGTATGGTTTTAAAATTATTTACCACTAATCTTAAGATTTCTATGCTTGGATAGCCCTTTCTTAATTTGGGAATTTCTCCGTCCTTTTAAGGATAACTGTCAGTATGATTTATCACTTGAAAATCTGCCTTATTGCCTATTTGCCTTGCACATCCCTAAAGTTAATTATATGTCTGTAATATGGGCAGAATGGCACATGATCATTGTGAATTTAAAGATTTCCCATTAACTTGAATGTTTCCTACTTTTTTATGTGTATCCTTATTTTCCAATTATATTTTTTGTCTATAATAGGAAACAGGCTATAACAGGCATTTAATTGAAAAAATGAAATGCTTTTACATTGGTATCATTCTGTTTTTATTTTATGAAAATTAGTGCTCATATTTTCATTATAGGAAGAAAATTAAAAAGTAAACATTTTACTTATGAGGAGGTTAACCTTATATTTTAAATCTTAGGTCAAATAATTTTATTAAAATTAGAAAATAGAAATAATATTTTCATTTCAAATGAAATATACATTTTAATATCAAATTAGTATTTATACTAGATTTAATTTGAACATAACTTTAGAAATAGAAATACCTTGGAGCACCTGGGTGGCTCAGTCGGTTAATCGTCCAGCTTCAGCTCAGGTCATGATCTCAATGGTTAGTGGGTTCGAGCCCCGCATCAGGCTCTGTGCTGACAGCTAGCTCAGAGCCTGGAGCCTGCTTCAGATTCTGTATCTCCCTCTCTTTGACCCTCCCCTGTTTGCACTGTCTCTCTCTATCAAAAATAAATTAAAAAACATTAAAATTAAAAAAAAGAAATAAAAATCCATGATGGGATTCAGGCACACTTTCAAAAATATACCACTGTGGAATGTTGAGTATTTTAACCTGAAAGAGCTTGAGAAAATGGCAGAAGTTTTAATATCACTCTGTTCTCCTCCCACTCCTTGCCTTTCTTCCCTAAAACAGGTCACAAAACCCTTAATGTGAGAGGTGTCCCCCATATACCCTGCCTTCCCTAAGCCCGAAGCAGAGAGGTATCCTTATCTCCAAAAATAAAGGGATGCCAAAAAAAAAAAAATCCTAAGAAGCAGACATTGCTGTTTCCCCAGTTTACCAAAGTTACCTCATATTGTTCCACAACTGTGCACTCTTGATCAAACCTAGCATAAATACACAGATGTGTTTCTTTAGGTCTCCATTTTCTTATAAAGTCTCCTATGTCACATGAAAAACTTCTGTTAAATCAATTTGTATGTTTTTCTCCTGTTAATCTGATTTTGTCAATTTATTTCTTTGCCCCAACCAGAAGCACTATAAGCACTTCTCAAAAATTTTGAGATAACTTTTTATGAAAATAATACTGTCTTCTTCAATGTAATGAATTTTTTAACATGAGTTTTTAAGTGCAAATGTGCTCCTTCCTTTTTTGGTACCACATACATTGTGGGAAACATGAAAATATTTTGAGACACTCAAAATAAAATTTATTATAAAACTTTATGATCTTTTATATAAATTTCCTTTTGAAACATTTGGATTAAATATTAGAAAGACTGAAAACATACACTAATAATTTATTAATGCATAAATAAATTTATGATCATTAGTCACTTCAATTTTTAAATATAAAAAAGTCTCATTCTAGTATTCCATTTTTTTTCCTAGACTAACAAATGTCTTTTGACTATGATCTTTGACAAAATCTGTGTTCTTTTCCATTACAAAAATTTTTCAAATGATCTATATATTTTTCGGATTTAGATGGTTTTCCCCTACATGCTGTGTATACAGGAATCTAAAATTCCAATATCAATAAGGTAATAGGTGTATGCACAGAAAATATTGGCAAATAATGCTCAAGCAGCTGCCCTGTTGACAAATGAAGTCAAGTGCTCCTAAAGAGAGAAGGCAGAAGAGTCCAAATAATATAAGCTGACTGTGGAGAACTATAAAGTAACACAGACATACAGAATGACTATCCAAACAAATGAAGTGAATCTTTTTAAACAAAACATTTGCTGCAAATTTGATTCAGCCACTAGCGATACCCAACACTGCTTAATCAAAGTGTTCTAAATAAATCATCAGCCAATACAGGGTATCAGCAAGTCTCTCTCTCTCACACACACACATACAATTATTTTATGCAAAATGATAGTCAGAAATGTAAAACAAAAAAATCTACATAATTATTTAGTCCTATATGTGTATATGTGAACTACAATACGTCGCCAGATAAGGATATATCTCAATTTACCCGATTTTTAGTAGATGAGATGTAAAGTAGAAAAGTTCAGTAAAGCTATAACATGAATCATAAAAAAGTTAAAAAAATTGGCAAAATTAACTAATAATGTATCTTATTTAAACCAGTATGTCCGGAATATTTTCATATATAATAAATGTACAAATATTAATGTGGTTTTTACATTTTTATATTAAGTTTTTGATACCTGGTGTGCAGTTTATATTTGCAGCACATCTTTATTTGGAGTAGCCACATTTGGGTTTTTTTTATGCTTTTTTAATTTTTGAGAGACAGAGAGAGAGAGTGCGAGCAGGGGAGGGTCAGAGAGAGAGGGAGATACAGAATCTGAAGCAGGCTCCAGATTCTGAGCTGTCAGCACAGAGCCCAACGCGGGGCTTGAACCCACGAACCGTGAGATCATGACCTGAGCTGAAGCCGAACACTTAACCAACTGAGCCACCCAGGCGTCCCATGGAGTAGCCACATTTGAATTGCTGAATTGGACTGCAGAGATAAAAAAATTCTTACAGAGTACTGATTCCCAGAAATTGTATTCTGTATACACAGTCTGCGTAACCAGCTGACACATTTGTCCCTATTTGTTTTCATAAAACTTGCTGATGACATTAGAAACTTTTTTCCCCTCAGTCCTTGATGGGGCAGGCACAATTCCAGAGGTGTAAAATTCAGTAGTAAATTTGTTTCTAGTAACTACAACCCTTTGTAGATTCTTACAATTCTAAAAGGAACACCAATAATTTAGCCTTTAATAAGAAAGGTTTTAGTTTAAGAGGTATTTCTTTTTTAAATTTATTTTATTTTAAGTCCAGCATAGTTAACATACAGTGTTATATTGGTTTCAGGTATCCAATATAGTGATTCAACCCTTCAATACAGCACCCAGTGTCCATCACCAGTGCCTTCCTCAATCTCCATCACCTATTTCAGCCATCACCCTATCCACCTCCTCTCTGATAACAGTTTATTCTCTATAGTTAAGAGTCTGTTTCTTGGTTTGTCTTTCTCTTTTTTCCCCTTTGATCATTTGTTTTGTTTTCTAAATTCCATGAGTAAGTTAAACTATATGGTATTTGCTGTTATTTGACAGACTTATTTTATTTAGCATTATTCTTTCTAACTTCATCCATGTCATGAATGTGAATGGGAAGATGTCATTCTTTCTTATGGCTGAATAATATTCCATATATACATATATGGATATGGAATTCCATATATACATGTCACCTCTTATTTTTTTTAATTTTAATGTTTATTTATTTTTGAGAGGGGGGGATTGGCAGAGAGAGAGAAGTCACGGAATCTGAAGCAGGCTCCAGGTTCTGAGCAGTCAGCACAAGGCCTGATGTGGGGCTTAACCCACGAACCATGAAATATGACCTGAGCCAAACTGAGCCACCCACGTGCCCATATACCACCTCTTCTTTATTCATCTATAGATGGATACATAGGCTGCTTCAATAATTTGGCTATTGTAAATAGCCATGTATTCCTCTGAATTAGTGTTTTTGTATTTGGGTGGTATATACCAGTTATGTGATTACTAGATCATAGGGCAGTTCTATTTTTAACTTTTTGAGGAACTTCCATACTCTTCTCCACCATGGCTGCACCAGTTTGCATTCCCACCAATAGTGCAAGAGAGTTCCTTTTGCTCCATATCCTCACCAATACCTGTTGTTTCTTGGCTTTATGTGAATTACTTTTTTAAGTAACAATGGTATGGTGTAAATATTATCCTCATTTTACAAATGTAGAAACATTCTGAGAGCAGTTAACTGACTTGTGTTGCTTGTAGATACCATGCATCTAATAAGTTTTGAAAAAAGGAAATGTGATCCTATGGCCAACATTATATATTTTTTAAAAGTTTTATGTAATTTCAGTTAATGGCTGAATAGTGAGGGCTCAATCTGCCCTCATTATTTATCATTTGAACTACTGAAGTGGTCCTCAAATTAAAAGGCAGATTATAAAATTCTTAAGAACATGGACACCAAAGCCAAATTCTCTTTATCCAAATATGATACACTGCTCTTAAGTGGTACAATCTTGAGCAAGTTATTCAATATTTGTGGGGTTTTTCTTCTTCATAACAGGTGCATTAAAAATAGCATCCCCAAAACATAGAGTTATTGTCCTTAGACAATTTTCAGTATGTAGTAACTCTCATTAAATGTTAGCCATTAATACCATCAGTCATCTTAATATATCTTCTAGTCGGTATACACAGGGTTGTATACTGGCTGTTAGGTCAGTTTCTTTTCATCCATTGTATCTGTGCTAAACATCTATGCTTGTTTTAGAACTCTATCAGAATACACCTGCAGGCTATTAATTGAATGGTAACATTAATTTACTTTACAAAAATACATCTGTAGGCTAATAACTGAATAGCAAAATATGTGTTGGGACAAAAAGATACTTCCCAATCCCTAGTCCCAGGTATGCTGTTATATCTAAAAGACAGATACATATGTTGGTTCTCATATGCTAACTAATTACAATTGTCTCCTTTGGAATTTCTTTCATCAGATCACCTTGACTGTTTTTCTGCAATGTTGATAATTACATGGAACCCTTTAAATTTAGTTCGATTTGTTGAAGCCATCAATGCGGTCTGAATATGGGTCATATTCTCATTTTCAAAATGATAACTTACTTCAAAACTGTCATGAAGTTTCTTCCTATTATTGAAAAATTCCAATAAAGTTTCCAAAGTTCTCCAAGATTTTAAGTTAATCAGGAGTTGCTGGTTTTAATTACTGAATCTCTCTGTAGCTTATGAGCTCACACAGATTATGTCATCTCTTATGGTTAAATACAACTTCAAGTTTACTTCATTATCAAGGCCTGTAACCTTTCTTTCCATTTACTGTGCTTTGCCTATTGATCCTATTTGGAACATGTCTTACATTTTTGTGTGTTTTTTTTCTGTGACTAAGAAACTTGGCCAAAATCGTGAAGGGGGTCAGACATACACTTGCTGTTTACAGCAATAAAAGAAGGAAGCCAAGGGTCTTTCCATATACCACCTTCCCTTCTATGACCCTCACCCCAAAAGACTTCTGGTATCTTTGCTGACTCAGTTGGGCTGGGTCAAGTGTTCACTTCCACTGCTGCTAATATGGCTTCCCTAATACTGTTCCACCAGACACACACCCTCCTCTTTTCCAGAGGTATAGTTCATGCATAATTTCCCTGAAAGATTAAAAAACAAGTTTTCAATGCAGTTAGGGGGAAAAGTGTGGATATTCAGTCTTTCCCTACCCCAGTCATCAAAGGAAATTTTATTTGTTACATATCAAATCACAGGCCTTTGTTGCACAAGGAAGGGTAATAGGCAAGTGGTAGATTGACTAATTCCCAGAATATCTACACTGATTTTTATGTACAGGAAGCTGCTTAAGGTCTCAAAACTTGGGATGGGGTTATGACAATGGGGAAGAAGGGAAATCCAGAGGGGTTGGAATATGGAGTTTGGAGGGAGAGACCCCAATGGAAATTAAAACAATGGCTAGAGTTTGGAGGGAAGACCTAAATGGAGATTAGAACAATGGAGATTGCTGAAATTGGAAAAAGATGAATAGAGACATATTAATGTGCACTCTGTAATAGGACACCTTCTTTGCCACCTTTTCAAAAGACTTCGTTAAGGACATAATACTTTGAAGAGCTTTTTGAGTCCATTTTTTCTTTCTTTTGAATATAAAACTATTTGAATATAACACTAAAACCCATCCATATAGGACGGATCTCAATGTTGCATCAGAAAGGAACAGTTTTATTCAATGTAAATGTTTTTAACAACAACAAAATACTAAAATTCATTTAAGGCAAAATGATGTATTGTCTGAGCTCTTTTTTCTCCCCTATAGATCTGAGAGTAAATGTCTTACATTGGTTCTCTATAGTGAAAAAAAAAAAGTCATTTCATATATTGAGCTCATTTTTCTCCTTCCTGTCTGTGACTAATTGAATCTTCTATTACCACATCATCTTAATACCAATGACCAACTTGGTTAAAACCAGTTAATTATTAATCAGAGCATGACCATGTTTCCAACTATGATAGCTTTAGTGTCATTTGGTTTCAGTGTATGATATGTGGACATTCTATTTCCTTTGTAAATCTACGTTTTAAAAATAAAGAACTGTCTCAGAAAATATACCATCATGCATGCACAAAAATATGCTTAAAATTGCACAATTTCTTAGCTTAAAATATTTCTACTTATTTATATACTTTAAAGGTATTAAATTGTTATTTTATGATGATCTAGTCAAATATTGGATTTGTTCCATTGTAATTAATAAAATAAAATTATTTCTTCAATCAAGATTTTATCTACAAACCCATATATACACATATTTACTGGTGTAAAATTTAAACCAATCTTTTTCTTTCTTATGTTCCTGAATTTAACTAACTTTAAACATTCCAGTAGACTATGTTCTAATGTTAAATTTCAATATTTTAATGGAGATTCAAAGCACTAAATGGATAATATATATATATACAAAACATATATCTTGCTATGAAATTCCATTTAAATTATGTATGTAACCCTTACACTCATATTTTACAAACCAGAAAAGAAAATAAGCACATGGAAACTGGTACATATAACATTGTTACTAATGAGTGGGGATGAGACTGCATAGAGATATTAATAGAAATATTAATAGAGAGACTAGAAACTCAGAATATAGATTGAGAATAGGATGTTACAGGAAAGTCAATAATACTTGGCAGTAAGGACTCTTCTAATGCTTTTAATAAGAATGCAAAAAGTGTGTGTAAATTCCACATGATAATTCTGAATGAGCTGTAATGGGGGCTGCAGATGTTTTTAATGTTAAAAAAAACTGGTCATTTAGATAAATTAATGATTAAACAAATGCACATTTAGCTCCGGAAACTAGCCTGAAATAAATCATATTAATTTAAAAACTGTTTTCATGCTATAATGGACACTAAGGAAGCAACCTCTACTAGGAACATCATGGAGCATAACAGAGAAACAATGAAGTAGATTTCCCTTTTTACTAAGCAATTGTTCAAACATTTTTTGTAAAATAGTAATCTATGATAATGAAAAACAAGAAAGTCAGGAAAACATTCATTAATGAGGACTGCTGATTAGTCTAATAAATAGAATTGTACCTGTCCTAGTATATGTCCTTAAAATGTTAAAATTTGAGTTGCTCAAATACATAGCTCAAATGATCACAATCAGCATGATGTCTCTAAAATAACAAAACAAACAAAAAGCACAAAAGGAGGAAAGGAAAATGGGAAGAAGAAAGAAGAAAAGGAAGAAAGAGAACAAAGGAAAGAATTTGGAGGGGAGAGAGACAAATAAAGGAAGAGCTTTTCTCCATAATACTACCTTAAATGCATGTTAGTTCTAGCCCCAGATTCCTTCCTTCAAAGGACTGATGGACTTGTATAAGCAACAGAGCTTATTCTTGTATTTCTGGTTCAGTTGCCTCCCTGTGTGCAGCATGGGGGGTAACCTGTATGTAACAGCACATAGATGAACATGTTTGGTGTGTATAAGCAATTTGCTAATTGCATATAGGATTAAAAAAGTATTTTTGAAAGAAAAGTACTTAGAAAAGGGCACAAATTTTCCCTTGCCCTCATCCATTAATAAAGTTCACTCTTATAGAGATAACCCAAATCAATAATGACAAAAGTAAAAAGACTCCATTCCCCCAAAACAGGGAAGGATGGGCAAATAAGCTTATTTAGTCTAGAAATAAAAAGTCATGAGACAATGTGAGAAGGGTCACTAAAACAGAACTCTGCAATAGACTTCCTTTGGCCCTGGAATGCAGTTATCTTGGATAAAATAATGTCAATTTCAATGAGAGAGATTAAGAGAGAGAGAGAGTTTTCAGCAAGATTAACCTCAAATTTATCACAGATTCCTCCACCCTCTATTGTAATGAGTGAGATTTAAGTTTGGGGATCTTGCAGATCAGTGAGGAAAGAATTTGATGGGATGAAGGAAACCTAGAAGTGTTCCTAGAGTTTGCGCTAAATGGGCAATAAGGGAAATGGAGGTCCAAGTGAAAAAGGGAATATCACAAAGGAGAGATATTTTTTAATCATCTTCAATGTCACAAAGATAAATTCTAAAACCCTACAATAGGGGCGCCTGGGTGGCTCAGTCAGTTAAGTGTCCAACTTCGGCTTAGGTCATGATCTCACAGCCTGAGTTCGAACCTCCTGCTTTGCTCTGTGCTGACAGCTCAGAGTCTGGAGCCTCCTTTTGATTCTGTGTCTGCTTCTCTCTCTCTGCCCCTCTCCCACTCATGGTCTCTCTCTCAAAAATAAATAAACATAAAAAAATAAAACCCTACAAAAATAATTTACCAACAAATTGCATGTTTTGAAAAATTTACAAAGAAATGTATTGTGTACTTTTTATATTAGTGTATGAATTTTATCCACTTATACTTTCTTTGACTTCTTCACCTGAATAGTTTTCATGACAATCACGTGATAATGTATAATGGATAATTTTGAAAAGTTTTTAACATTATAATAATGAGAAAATAGTGAATTGATAGGAAAATGGACTAAGGTGTAGTATATTATCTTGCCTTTTAAAAATGATATGCTGCTGAAGGCAAACATTTGTATTTATTTATTTCCTGCAGATAGTTGAGGGCCATTTTGCTGTGATTTCATTGATTTAGATTGGTTGGAAAAGAAAAAAGAAAAAAATAGTTGTCTGTATTGCTAAATAAGACTACATGCACACACACACCCCTATCCACCATTGGTTACCCTTCTCCCCCATTATCCACTCAATCCTCATCCTTTAGAACTGTCTGAAGAGTCATGACCTCAGTTATCTGTCTGAGCTCTGTGCACCTTGCCCATTCCTCTATTTGCCTTCCTGTCTGCTCAGATAACAGGAAGGAGTCAATCTTTGATTAATAATAATGAAGAAAGAGTTTGGATAGATAAAGAAGCTCACCTAGTGGTAGAACCAAACAGAGAGAGTACTCAGAGGACCGTTGAGGAGTTGTGGCAAGTGCAGCCAGTTCACGGGGATGTTAAGAAGGTAGAGCTGCGTAACTGAAGGATTTGAGGGTGCAGAAGCAAAGAGTTCTGAAGTTAAATCCCGGCACATAACTTTCTATGTGTATGTGGTCAAACTATATAGCTCTCCAAGTTGTAGTTTCCTTACTTCTAAAACTGTGGGGTTCTTTTGTTTTTGTTTTTGTTTTTTTGTTTGTAATTTAGGCAGCTAATCTGGGGTTACTTTTGTTTTACAGCAACAGATTATAGTTTGGGCTATTATTTGTGTGTGTGTGGCTCTCAAATTTACATCTCAGGCCCAGACTTTTTGCCTAAAGTTCAGACTTGGGTATCTCGACACTTAATTGGCATCTCTTCTTTGCTGTTTAATATCCAAAACAACCAATGTATCAAAACTGAGCTCCTGATTTTTCCTTCCAATCTTGCTTTTCCCTCATTGTAAATTACCTCACTGCTAAAGCTGGAAACTTTGGAGTCATCCTCTATCCTTTCCCTCACAGTTATAACATCATAATTGTAAGCAAAGACTGTAGCTGTACCCAAAATCTGACTAACTACATTGGCACCATCTAGTCAAGGCTCCCATTATCTATCACTTGGAATACTACAGTAGACTTCTTAGTAGTTTGCACATTCTTGTCTTTGCCCACTCTCCCCATATTTATGCTTCACTTAGGAACTAGAGTTGTGCTATTAAATGTCAGTCATTGAGTAGAACACAACTTTTTCTACTCAAAAACCTCCAGCGCTTTCCATCTGATTATAATAATGTCATTATAATGAACTCTAAGTTTTCTATTTGACTTCATCCCCTCATCCTCCCCTAAACCGCAATGCTTACTCTTATTCAACCAAACGTGTTCTTTATGATCCTAGAAAAAAAAAAAAAACTAGGGAACTTCCTGCCTAGGATCTTTTTCACCCTGTGTCCTCAACCTAAAATACTCTTATATCCACACGGTTTGTCCCATCACTGTCTGTACTTAAATGTTAACTTCTCTGGACTCTTTAGCTATAATTTCAATCATTTGTGTCCCCCCTTTCCAAAAACTGCCAATTCTCTTTCATACCTTTTCTCCTCAGCATTTCTGACCATATACTTGTTCTTAAGCTATATGCATACTAGGATGTAAGCTCTAGTAAATAATGTGGGTATTTTTCACATCTTTTTTTCATTATTTTATCCTCAGCATTGAGAGCAGTAACTGACACAAAGTAGACACTAAAGTGTTTACCGAATGAAGAAATAAATAGTAATTTAAAATATACAGGGGCACCTGGCTGGCTGAGTCCATAAGCCAGGAGACTCTTGATCTCAGAGTTCTGAGTTCGAGCCCCACATTGGGTATAGAGACAATGTAAAAATAAAATCTTAAAAAATAAAAAAATAAAATTATACTTAAATTTGTGTCCAAATATCTAATTGAATCATGTATAATTGAATCAAATAATCCATCCTTTGCATAGGTTTTAGTCACCTGGAAATACTTGTAGGTTAAAGTGAGCTTGTTTTCTGTGGAGAAACATTATCCTCTGTTACTCAAAGGCATGCTTAGAAAGGACCAGAAAGACTCATAAATTTCCTTGTCTGGAATAAGTAAAGGAAATTATATAAGGCTAACCTTTTAACATGTTTTTGCAAAAACTAAATAAACCTGTATTGTGTTGATTATATATGGACTTTGGGGTGGACATAGTTCAGAACTATATGAAAGCTAGGAAATTGGAAGAAGAGACAAATGTCTTTAAAAAAAATTTCAGGATAAGCTGATCAGGCTCACTGAAGGCAACATAAGAACATATAGTGGCGTACAGAATTCTCCAAGCATTTCAAAGGCAGCACAACCATCTATCCCCAAAGAGAGCATAATTTATCTCTGACCAGAGCAAATTGTGCTCCTATAGGATGCTCATGCTTGCTGGTTTAGTGATAAGCTAAAATTTGGCTTATAGGTAGTATTCATAATTTACCTTATATTCCAGGAGAGTTGAGAACAAAGAGAAAATGATGTTGGGAAGCCAGAAAATGAAAAAAATGATCAGTCGTATAGAATGAAAAGTTGAATTCAAAAGTAAAAACCTGTTGAAGCTCATATAAGGTATTTTTTATTTATGTATATGGCAATTACCTGGTTATTATTTTCCATGTTTTTGGATTAACAATATCTGCATCACTTCTGGTGTTGGGAGTGGGCTGTCATATAAAACTTGATGGTAGTAGAACCATTTCTACCACCATGCAAGCCAATAGGGAGGCGCAGGTTTAGTGCAACAGCCAATCTCATGTTCCCAGCTGAGACCCTGGACAAGAAACTGTGATTCAGAGGGAGAAAAATTTAATAATTATTTCAATGGGTTTTGTGGTAGAATCAAGTATCTACTGGCATCAGTTCGGAGGGTGGCTTCAGTGTCCAGCATCTGCATGCCCTATGTCCTAACAATATCTTCCACTGGCATGTGCGTGTGCATGATTCCTACACCTACCCTTAGCTGGTTTTGTTTCTTCCTTTGTTTTTGAGCATGGTTCTCAGCTTTGTATCATTTCGGCAGGCTACCTGAAAATCTTCTGGTTGAATTAAAACAATTACGCGTCTTTTATTTATTACCAATATGTTGACTGGTTAGACAGTGTAGGTATACAAATAATTTCTTCTAGCAGAAAATATGTACTTGGTGATATGGTTGATTAGATGCTACATAGTTTACCACAGAATAAGTCTAAGATTTGAAATAAAATATAAATTAAACTGAGAAGTAAAAAGAGGGGTATTGAAATTCCTATGAGGGTACATCAGATCACTGAAACAGCAGTCCACATCTATGTTACTGAAGCATGAAACAGGAAAATACTGCAATGAGAAAGTGTTTAAAGCCAATAGGCCTTTAAACCCTAATACAGAAACTGAAAAGGGAAAACCTGAGGGTAAAATGCACAGGAGCCTTGAAACTGAAACTGAAGGAGACAACCCAAAGGCAACATTCAGTGGAGCCTGGATGATCACTCTGAAGGAACAGAGAAAGCCTAAGGGCAAAAATGCATTCCGGCCCAATTGTGAGTTTGAAAAGATCCCTTCAGGACGAGACTCATTCTCATTCTAATAGTAAGTTAGTAAGGACCCAGTTTTAGGGGCAGCATGCTCAGTGCCCTGGAATTTGAAAAAGTAAGCACTTAACTAGGGGAGCCTTGAATTTTTTATAAAGTCATAATGAGTCTGATTGGTAAGAGCAGGGACCTGGCAAGCATTTAAATGTGCATCTTAGGGCTAATGAGAAAATTAGACAATGAAGGACAAAAAGAGAAAATGAGATTGGCAGGAAATAGCACATATTCATAGAACCTGTACTGGCTATAACACTGTGATCCAGAACCAATGTGCATATCTCCTCAATCAGTTTATATTAATACCTACGCACTGATCTGTTTTCATAAGGTAAAAGATGTCTAGGAATTCAGCCCAAATTACACTCTGATAACTGATCTCTTTCCCATTTAGAGGAATAAACATTGGCATACCTTAAAATTAGTTATGTAGAACACTGATTCCTATACCCTTCTCTTAAGCAATAAACATCTTGAACATTACACATTGAGAAGTATGAGGTATATTAAAACAATTTTATTGACATTCAGAGTCATAGTTAGTCTCCCTGAAATGATCACCAGCCCACAGTTTAATATCATTAATGAGTAAAACTATCTACAGTAGTGGTTTTCAAAATGTCCTCACAGATCAGCAATATTGGTATCACAAAACTTTGGGGAACTGGAGTGCCTGGGTGACTCAGTCGGTTGAGCGTTTGACTTTGGTTCAGGTCAGGATTTTGCAGTCTGTGAGTTTGAGCCCCATATTGGGCTCTGTGCTGACAGCTTGGAGCCTGGAGCCTGCTTTGATTCTGTGTCTCCCTCTCTCTCTGACTCTCCACTGCTCATGCTCTGTCTCTCTCTCTCTCTCTCTCAAAAATAAATAAACATTAAAAAAATTTTAAAGAAACTTTGGGAAACTATAAATGCTAGGGGTCCAGCTCAGATGTTTGGAATTTGGGGGATAGGGCCCAGCAATGAGTGTTTCAATAAGGCTTCTAGGTGATTGTTATTTAAGGTTAAGTTTTAGAATTACTAGTCTATAATATTAACAGCATGGCTACTATGTCAGAAATTTTTAGCACAGGTAATGAATTTGCAAATAACTTTTTTTGTTGCAGGAACTTTCTAACACATCTGAATAATAAACTATACAATGGCCCCTCATATAAGTTATATTTTCTAAGAAAAATAGATATTCAACTGGGCTGATCCAAGTGACTGTTTACTCAGAAGGCTTCCTTCAAAAACAATTATGCATATGCCACCCCTTGAACTTTGGTGTTAAGGTGAGTGTTGTGTTGAATTTGAACTTCTACTATATTTTTGCTAACCTCTCCAAATGTTTCCAGGAATGAAGAGGACAGGACTTTCTTAGAATATATGTGTGTGTGTGTGTGTGTGTGTGTGTGTGTGTGTGTGTGTGGTTCTCAAATACTTTAAGCACATCTCTTTTAAAAGCTTTTATCTTAGTGGACAGATGCTTTATTATTCACAAAATTACTATTTGTCTCAATGTATTTTCTTCATTTCCTTTAAGTAAAAGTTCGTAAGGAAGAAGACAAGTATAGAGCCCTGTAAGTTTTGTTCATGGGCCAACTCCAAAGGGTCAATGAGTTTAGAAGGTGTCTCTAGGAGCGCTTGGGTGGCTCAGTTGGTTAACCATATGACTTTGGCTCAGGTCATGATCTCACAGTTTTGAGTACCGCATTGGGCTCCACTTTGACAGAGCCTGCTTGAGATTCATTCTTTCTCCCTCTCTCTGCCCCTCCCAGTCTCATGCTTTCTCTCTCTTTCAAAATAAATTATAAAAAAAGGTGTTATTAAATCAGCCTCTGAAAGACCAAATCTTGCTACATATTCCAAAAACAGGAGATTTTTCTTCTAAAATCTGTCTTATTTAGTCTGTAAAATCTGGTTCTGGGAGAGATCTTCTCTCTATCCAGTCATCCAGCCACTCAGCCATCAGCAACAAATTGTGATGCACAACCAACAATTAGGTTGAGAACTCAAGATAAGATGCACAAGCAAGAATTTGACTATGTTTCCAGACCATATGGGTTTGACCCAATCTTAGTTCTTACACCATCCTCACTAAACTCCAAAAAAACAAAAATAAGTTTGTATTTATTTTTTTTCTAAATGACATAGTTATACCAAAAAATTAGTTTTACAGTGGCCATTGGGGAATTTTATATACGAACAAAATTACTCATTTGAGAGGCTCTTTAAAATGAAAGAAAACAATCAATGATTCTGTTTGTTTGATTATTTACTTTTTATTGGAATAAGAAAGTTTCCAAAAGACTTAGGGTTCAAAGTTGCTTCCTTAAACTATTCCTTGGCCATGGCAAACAGAAACATGCAGAATGCTTAAAACTCTCACTTAGATCCTCCAACCTCTGCTTAAACCTAATGGCTTTATTTTATTCTTCTTGTATGCATGTCATTACCTGGCTGTCCCTACTGCATCTTCTGCCCTGGTTACTTTCTCTTGTGACCAGGTAAAAACAAAGCTCAATGACATCTTAGAAACAAAACAAAACAAAACAAAAAACTCCCTTCAAAATAGGGAAATACCCTATTTTGTTCTGAAAGTTCTGAAAACTTTCCAGAACAACAAGCCAAAAGGAATTTAGACAAATATTTAGAATAATTTCAGGAAAACAGCATCTTGAGTTCTTACATCTGTATCAATTAAGTTCATGTATTAGTAGAAACCACAAATGGAAAATAGTAAAACTGAAAAGTAGAATGAAAAGATCTTGAGGAAAACTTAAAAAGCCACAAATTGCATATGAACTCAGAAGGGTTTAGGAAAAAATGTACATGTTTGGCATAATCTTTTAGCTATTATCCTAAATTGTTTCCATTGAAAATAGACTGAACTTAACTTCAGGCTGGGAATAAATAATTAGTTCATTGAAGACTTCAGGAATAGGATCTTTGAACTTCACGCATACAGGAATAGATTTTGAAGCAGATGTGAATCCAGCTTTCCTCACTTTTTGTGAATGACTGGAAGCCAAAAAAAAAAAAAAGATGTAGTAATACATAGCAAATTTGTCTTAAATGTTTTTTAAGTAGAAAGGTCATTTTGCTAAATGGCTTAATATTGAAACATAAGGGGAGGCAGAGGTCAGAGACATGGAGGAACTTGAGTCTAAAAGTAGAATGGAGAACCTTTTATATCATGCTCCTAAGCTGGGATTTCACCAAGTATTACAGTCAAATTTTTAAAGAAATTTAATATGTAATTACTGTAAATGTGGTATGTAAGACACTCTCAGATTTAAGAATTAGAAAATTCTCTCTTGTGATAGCATAAAGGATACATTGAAAGAGTACAAAACTAGACTCAGAGCAAGGAGAATCAACAAAAACTTAGAAACATTTTCTCTAAATTTACATGTCTATCTCATATATCAAAAGTGCTCTCTTTTCACAAACGTCAAGCCATTCAGTATGTAATCACTAGATATGTTTTACAGATGATCACTTGACCACATTAACTACTCTTTTAAAATGCTGGGCAATTTGTTAGCTTTTCAATTAAAGCTTCTAACAAGTATCCATTTTCAACTATTTTATTCAACATTCTTTTTACTCAACAAAGCCCACCCACTCAAACTATATACGTTTTATGTCACATGTACGTATGTGTATATGTATATGTGCATATGTAGAAAATATGTATATATGTTTAATATACACACAATACTAGATTCATACACCCATGTACCCTCAGTTTTGTCTGCCTCCTCAATATCATACACTTCTTTTTATCATGCTAAACTACTCTTTGCAGTTCCACAATGACCTTATCATGACTGCTCTTGCAAAATTCTGTGCCTTTGTTTATGGTATTTTCTCTGTTGAACTTCACTCTTACAAATCTCCAATAGTCAAAAATCCAATCCATTCTTTTAAGATTCCCTTCAAAAAGCCATTTTTCCCAACCTATCTCTCCTAGTCAATAAAATATTCTTCTACTATTCTGTGGGTAGTTATATCATGGCTTGCCTGTTCACTATGAGTTTTGAGGGGAATAAACAGTTTCTTGTGTATCTGTATAAAAATATAAACAAAATAAGTACACAGTAAGCTCCAAAGAGAATGAATAGAGTAAATGGATGGATTGGCTGATAACTAATCATTTGTATAAAGTTTTCCATCTTTCCTTCATTAGATGATAAGTAAGTGATTCTCTGAGCAAATATTTTACTTCCTTTGTAATGACTTCCTCATAATACACAGTGGAATGCTCTCAACACAGTGGGTAATCAATACCTGCTGTTGACTGTTGAAGTAAAATAAATTTACAAAAATAAACCAGGCTTGTTTCTAGTAATGAAACTCCCCTTGGTGATTTTTGGCATGCTAAATGAAATCACCACGGGAAAGTTTACGAATGATATGCTGCATATTCCAAATGAATATCATACTTTCAGACACATCATCATTGATGGCAGTCATTGTAGATTTGAAAATTAAGTAAGTCTCAAAAGGGAAAAAATTCTGGATGACATTAATGATTCAGCTATTTGTCTCTTTCCCTCTGGGACTGAGTACACTGATGCTATTATACTGAATTACATGAAATTGTACAATTAGAAATGCCTTTCTTCAAATACACTATAAAAAAGGAAACTTGGCCTATGGATTTGGCTTATTAGTGAGAATAATGTGATGCAGGAGAAAAGCATACCAGGCCTCCTGAAACTTTAATATAGTTGAAGTCAGGAAATTATTATTTTTGCCATATTTTTAATGGCTGTTTTATTTTATCCTCCTATAAATGCTTTGACAATTTTGAGTTATGATATAATTTGAATATTATGTAATATGCATATTCATGCATGATATCAATATACACACATGTATATACACATGTATGATATATGTGTTTATGTAATATTAGCATACAAACAGGTTATTAGTAATAGTTACAGACTGAGATTCACTTAAGGGAGCAAGCTGTGATTTATAAAATATGTTTTAATGAATACATCACATTCCAAAAGCATTGTTTAATGTAAGAATGTATTTGTTTGGGGGCACTTGGATGGCTCAGTCAGCTAAGCCTCCGACTTCGGCTCAGGTCAGATCTCACGTTTGTGGATTCAAGCCCTATGTCAGGCTCTGTGCTAACAGCTCAGAGCCTGGAGGCTGCTTATGGTTCTGTGTCTCCTTCTCTCTCTGCCCCTCCCCCTCTCAGGCTCTGTCTCTCTCTGTATCAAAAATAAATAAAAAACATTTAAAAAATTAAAAAAAAGAATGTGTTTGTTTTTCATTCCATGATTATTTCTTGACAAAAGAATGAAAATTTTGAAACTCTGAGTAACCCCTTAGGTTTATAAGTTGCTAAATATATGCAAAGCAATAAATTAACTATGCGCCCAGCACTTAGGAATGTATTAGGTTACCATTGAAGAGTATTTTTCATTAGAAAAAAATTGACTCTATAATATATATAGTATTTTAATATATATTAAATTTTAAAAACCATATATATTATACTACATTTGGATTTTTTTCATTTAAAATAAAAAAATAAATCTTTTGGGGCACCTGAATAGCTCAGTGGGTTAAGTGTCTGACTCTTAATATCAGCTCAGGTCATGATCTTGTGGTTTGTGTGTTCAAGCCCCATGTCAGGCTCTGAGTTGACAGCTTAACGGGGCCTGCTTGGGATTCTGTCTTTCCCTTTCTCTGCCCCTTCCCTGTTCTCTCTCAAAATAAATAAACTTTAAAAATAATAAAAATAAATATATATATCTTTAATTTATGACTTTCAATCTCTGTTTTCTTCTGTTTGAAATATTAATTCTAATATAGAGGAACTCTTTCATAACAAATACCAATAGATGAGTTAAACTAAATAAAGACTAGAACATCCTCCAACAAATTCTATCACAAAAGCTCATATATTTCAAATAATAAAAATATTACTTTACTAAAAATAAAAACAAAATCCATAAGTTGCTTTAGTTTGTGTTTCCAATTATATTCTCTAAAATGCATATTCTTTTCATGTTTTCCATTTTCTACTAAAGTGTCAGTCAAATACATCCTATCAGGGAAAGTTGACTATTTTGTTTGGCAGTAATTCTCCATACTTAAGAATTATGGGAGTAATCACATTCTGAAAGAATGTGTTTGTACTAGCTCTACTGCAATGGTCCCCAGATTTCCAATTTACAAGTTTTAAATTAATGGCTGTTTACTCTGCTATACAACAAAATATAGTTATCACAGAGACTAATTCATTGCATAATACTCCCACCATGAACTAGATTCACAGCGTCACCCACTCTTTGGAAATAAAATAAGTAATAGAACAAGCAAGATTGATTATTTCCTTTTTAAAATAGGAAGCTAGAAATAGAGAGTATCAGAGTCATATAGGGTTGTGACAAGATCAAAATATAAATATAAAATATTTGATTTTCAGTCTTTATCAGTTTTATTTAAACTGGATAGGATATGATAGGGATACACAGAGACCTGGACATATGGGAACTATATATATTGGGACTTGAAGAGAATTGTTATTAGTTTGTGTCTGTTCCTTCACATTGTATTCTTTATTTGAGGGTTTTTTTTAAGCATTTTATGCAAGTTTTCACCCTGCAATGATAAATACAATTTTAATACATCTCTGGAGTAACTAACCCCAAAGGAATCGGGTGATCACAGACTGCAGTCAGTAAAGGAGAATATGTCCACTTACGTAATATTTCAAAAGGTGGCAATAGAATTACTGTGAAATCTGATACCTTGCACATTTACTTACCTGTTTTACCTTTCCATGTAGTTCAGGTAAATATGCAGATAGAGTTAACTGTGCAAAGCCACCTTCAATTTACTAAGTAATTCAGGTCATTACAGATGAGGAAAATGAGGCAAAGAGAATATAACTTGTTCAAATAAAAGCACTGAATTTTGAACCTAGGTGATTGGCTCCAGCATTGCTATTGTGAACCAATACGTTCCACTGCACTCCGCCGTCATGCTACATGCTATTACCATGTTTCTGAAATCTCTTCCAGAAAGGGTAGGGAGACAGATTAAGGCAGCAGCCGAAGCAGCAGCAATATTACAATTTATCATGAATTGGGGCACCTGAGAGGCTTGGTCGGTTGAGCATCTGACTTTAGCTCAGGTCATGATTTCAGTTTGTGAGTGTGAGGCCCCCATTGAGCTCTGTGCTGACCGCTGGGAGCCTGAAACCTGCTTCAGATTCCATGTCTCTCTTTCTCTCTGCCCCTCATCTGCTCATGATCTGTCTGTCTCAAAAATAAACACTAAATTAAAAAAAAATCATCATCAATTGACTTAAAATTAGCAGTGCTTTCAAGAATGTTATTATGGGGTTTCAGCCCAACTCTGCACAATGAAAGCAGACTAAGGAAGATGGAAGGATGAAGCAGTCTTGTGAGTCTCAGCTGAGGAG
The DNA here is from genome assembly GCF_006229205.1 of Suricata suricatta. Classification (NCBI taxonomy): domain Eukaryota; kingdom Metazoa; phylum Chordata; class Mammalia; order Carnivora; family Herpestidae; genus Suricata; species Suricata suricatta. The sequence goes on along the minus strand of NC_043710.1, from coordinate 77,237,859 downwards.
AAATCATCTTTGCCTAAAATGTGGACTTAGGATATAATTAATACCACAATGGCAGGACTGACTTCATTAGAGTAAATTCCTCTTGAATTCCTTTTATTTTAATACAGAATTTTAATACAGAATTTTACCATGTATCATTCATTAATAAGAAACTGGCTTTGCCAAACTGAAACTGTAGGACAATGTAATCTCTTAAGAATTGACAAATTAAAGTGTCTTGTAATATATTAGAACTTAGAAAGGAGACAACAAAACACAAATAGTGTAAAGAATATAAGTAATCGATTCTGTTTCTTTTCTGGTAACCTACAGTGTAACTGATTAATGTGAAAATGTTTAAAGGTTCTGGGTAAGATTTTTATCTTATTACCACTAATAAGAAATGACTACTGAAAACAGAAAACCTGGAAAAAAAATGAGTCATTTTGATGTTGATTTTGCTTAATATTATTGAATATGCTTTTCATTTTGTTTGGAATCATTGATATTATAACATTGTAAAACTAGCACAATTCATGATATAGCCTTTGGATTGAGATAACCTATTCTACCTTAGGTTGTACCTGAACGTTTTTAGAGTAGATCTTAAAGTCACTCCATTGATTTACTATTTTGGGTCACCTTCAACTTTATCTGTAAACTGACATTAGGAGTCTGATTTACTATCATTTCAAGATTTAGTTTATGCACCGACTGTGAAACCTTCTGGACAAAATGCAAGACAAGGGAAAGTTATCCCAAAATGCTGTAAGTGGTATGTTATGATATTGTTTTAAGGCTTATAATTGTATAGCACCGTGAAACAGCTTGCTTTGTTTCCAATTACCTTTTGGAAAAATTAAATATGCTAGGAGTTTTTCATGCAAAGACATATAAAAATTAATTTTCAAAACCCATTTTATAAATATATTAGATGCATTTTACAGAACTGCACAAAACATGTACAAGTCCCATAAATTATACTCTTTCACAAGTAAATTTTCACAAGTGTTTAAAATTTTAAAAATTGTATGAATTTTTTCTAAAAGCTGCAATGTTTTGCTTAGAAGCAGTAAAACATTGTTTAATGGTGGATAAGCTGTGAAAATAGTTTGTGCTACACTTTGTATTGTTGTCACTTAAGGCATTTTTAAACACTAGGGTAAAATCTGACAAAGTCAATCTGAACAGGTCATTTTATTAAAAACAAGTTTTCATTGCTTAGATGATGGAATTTCTTGATTACATTTTACTGGATTAACTCCTGAAAACTGATGTTCCCACAGTTAATCTAAAAAAATTAAATACCCAGTCTTCGGAGCTTTTATGTTTTTCTTTTTCAAGTTTTTATTTAAAATGTAGCTTTCTAACATATATGTTAAAATTGGTTTCCAATGTATAATTTAGTGATTCATCACTTATGCAAGAGCTTTTAAAAATGTTTATTTATTTATTTTAATATAGAGGGAAGGAGAGTGCACATTGTGAGAGCAGGGGAGGGGCAGAGAGAGAGAGAGAGAGAGAGAGAGGGAATCCCAAGCAGGCTCCCCCATGCTGTCAGCACGGAGCCCTTGTGGGGCTTGATTTCATGAACTATGAGATCATGACCTGAGCCGAAATCAAGCGACGGATGTTTAACTTACAGTCACCGAGGTGCCCCACATTGGAGCTTTTAGAAAACTGAAACTGCCTGTTTATCTTATGCATAATGTTAGTTACAATTTACATTTCACCATCGCTGTCTAAATATCCTTATTTTGTAAGACACACACCTTACACAAAAACCTTCTTTTTGCTCTTGTCTTTTTCTTTTTCTTTTTTTTTTTTTGGGGGGGGTCAAAACTAAATGGTAAAATCAGCTTTACATATTACCATTTCTAAATATTGGTAACTTTATGACATATGTTTTTACTTATGTAAGAACAAGTTAGAGTAGATTAGAATAGGGCAGACCATGAAAACAGTAATTAGTTGTTATTATTGGTATCAATTACTTTTTAGTTTCAAGTACACTGAAAAATTCTAAGTTTACTCATTCTCTTATTGTTGTGGTTAATCATTTAAAAATACATAAAGATTGCAATGTTTAAGTGATAAAAATTTCTCTCAAAACAAAGAAATAATATAGACAAATGTTGAAATAGATGATTTTAATATAAAATATTTCCTATGAGCATATGAATAAACTTTAACACTAAGTGACTCAAAAACTATCCTTTTTACTAGTGCAATTCAATCGTATAAGTTATTCCTAAAATGAAATGAGGGACTTAGTCAATTGTATATGAAGCTTAAAGTTAAAAATGATAACTTCCATCTTTGTTTGACAAATAGACTAGTTACATTACCTTATTGTATTATTAGAAAGGGTTCTGACTTACTTGTAATATGTAGTATTAATGCTTTTCCAATAAATATCAGACTTTGTGAAAGATGTTTTGTTAAATAAAATTTTTTAAAAGTGAGAATGCTTTACCTTTCTAGTTCCCAGCTTAAATTCTTAGCTAAAGTCATGAGAAAATAATTCTATGATTAATTTAGGGAGTAATCTGGTAAACTAATTACAATATTCAGAAGATAGTTTCTATTAAATATATAATAAAAACCTGTAATAATATTTTCCAAAAAAAGCAACAAACAAGTTTCATTTATAACATATACTTTTTTCTAATATCTTATATATACACTGTTGTGTAAATGCACATACTGTTTTCTTGGCCTCAAATGCTCCTTCCTCTTTCTTCATCTGAATATTCTCTACCTTTCTTGAATCTACAACATCACTTTCTCAGAAAGAGTACCATCTTTCTCATAATTTTCTCCCTTAGTAAAATTTTTCCTTCTTAGCATCTATGATAATATGTGATTATATAATTATTTGAACATTTAATTGATAAATAATACAGAAAACTTTCCCTCTTGAAATGCTGTAAGGATTCAAATTTTATTTTATGTACTTTGCAAGTAGTATGTTGCCTGTAATATAATGGACACTTGATAAAATACTCATTGAATGGATGAATAAATAAATGAACACAGATGCAGTCTGGGGCAGCTATTTAATGCAGTTCTAATAACTGAGAAATTTAGTATTTCCACTGATTTTCTTAGCATGCTGCCATAGCTCCTAGGGATTGTGATTCCTTCTTATACATTTACATTTGAATTTAAATTTCTCAAGATCCATAGCTCCCTTGTTTTCAGGCCCCACACCATTTCAGCAAGACACTTTCCATTCTTCCATTAAAGTATCTCCTTGAACCCTGAATTAATGTGTCAAAAGCCTTTCTTATCCTTGATTAAAGAATGGAGACTATATTTTAGGAAAGGAGTGTGGGTAGGGTGTTTTCTAAACATAGTTTTTAAAACTTATTTCCTAAGAATTAAAACATTAAAAGTGCCACAGAAATTAACTTCTAAATTTCATTATTTTATTATATTAAAATAATTAGAAATGATACTATCTAAATATCAGGTGTGATGTACTTAGCTAAGGAACAGTAAAAAGTATTAACACCTTATAATTAAGGAATGGACATTTGATGTAAATGAAAATAGCTAAAATATACTTAGCATTTAATTCTTTAATGCCTTGAATCTAAAAAATGCATAGTTTTTATTATAGCCATTGGTTGAATCCTAATAATTCCCTAACATTAAATATTATTCACGTTCATGATTTTCTACTCACACTCCTCTGATCCATAAAAAAATGAAGACAAGTTGAAAGACAAGCAAAGATATTAGAATTCGGGTTCAGACAACTAAAGATCTGAATTTCTAACTTTGATTCACAATGCCACCCATAGAAGCCTGTTCTCTCTCTCTCTCTTTCCATATAGATGGAGGTAGATAGACATCATATATATTTATCAACTATATCATCTATATCTATATCCACATATATCAATACATCACCTATATATGTATACTTATATGTCTATAATAGATATATAATGAGAGACTATATATAGATATATAGAGAGAAGCTATGTATGTATGCATATATATGTAGTATGACAGCTCTCTTGATGTTTTGATGATAAATGGGACAATGTAAAAAAACTGTATAATGTCTCTATAAGTAGTCTACCGGGGGGGGCCTTTGTCTTCTATTTGATTTTACTTGATTTTTACTTTTAGTACTGGGGCAGAAACAATATGATGAACAGCAGTGTGGTTCTTCTGAGTTTACCTAGTGATGTTAAAAATAAGAATGTGAGTCCTTTGGAGCAGTTTAACAGCATTTCCTGTTGATGACAGACACCCTTTGATTAGAAAAATAGTATCTTAATATAAAGAAGAAATAAGCACAAGGAATAAAGAAGATAAGAGCATATTTCCAGATTTAATGTACTAAATGATCTGAAAAGCTTGTAAATGCCTTTAAGCTTTTAGGGATTGAACTCCTCTTCAGGATTTTCCTTCTTTTTCTTTCATTTTCCTAACATATATCTATAATTCTTTTTATTGCTAATGTTTCTATGACTTTATGGTATTGAGTTTATGAACTCAATTTTTAATCTAGATATCAAAATATATACTAGAATGGGAAGAAACATTATTTTTTAAACTATTATTAAGACCATAATTATATTATCATTATTGTTTTGAAGTTTTTATTTATATTCCAATTAGTTAACATACAATGTTATTTATATTAATTTCAGGTGTACAATATGGTGATTCAACACTTCCATATAACATCCACCAATGCTCATCGCTACAAGTGTACTCCTTAATCTCCATCACCTTTTTACCCATCTCCCAACCCACTTTCCCTCTGGTAACCATCAGTTTGTTCTCTGTAGTTGAGTCTGCTTCTTGGTTTTCCTCCTTCTCTTTTTTCCTCCCCTTTTGTTCATTTTTTTTTAATTCCTCATTATGCTTTATTTTAATCTATCCTCCAAAAGTGTTATCTAAGAAAGTTTCTTTCAAATATATTGAAAAAGATACAGGAATTGTCTCTTCAGCTTTAAATGATTTATTCTTATAATAACTTTGTTATCTGTTTTGAAATAGAATTTTATATGATAGCTAGAACTAAGAATTAAGTTTATAATTTACTTTAGTTACAGATAGGACATTTCATTTAGTGGTACTTGTGATTTGATTCAATGGTGAAATTCAAACAATATATTGTACATCATCTTCCATTATAAAATGTTCTTTATCATTATATATCATCTTATAATAGGTTGTAAAAATATTTGTATCTTTTGATTTTTTTGTGCTAAGAAGTTTGTGGAATAGCTGCACATTTATAAAGGTTGTATAAAATGAAAAATACTTGCTCATCTTTCAGAAGTGCTAAAGTAAGTACTGGCTTAGTGTGCGTGCCTTTACCTCAAGCATTGTTACATGTTTTGAAAGGAGCAAGGCAAATGTAGCAAAATCCAGTGAGTCAGTTGATAATTTAGATAAATATTAAAAAAAACAAATTAAAATACATCATCACAAATTTTTCAACACATACAAGTTTGGCTTCTTCATCATAGTTTGGAAAAGAGAACTTAAACAAACAGTATTATTGATGTTGTTAGGTCATGGACAAAACTTAAACTTATGTAGAGGTACAGTAAGAACACTTGCTGGGGCACCCGGGGGGCTCAGTCAGTTAAGCAACTGACTTCAGCTCACGTCATGATCTCATGTCATGATCTCATGATTTGTGAGTTTGAGTCCCACAATAAGTTCTTTGTTGACAGCTCAGAGCCTGGACTGCTTCAGAGTCTGTCTGTCTGTCTGCCTGTCTCTCTCTCTGCCTCTCTATTGCTATGTTCTCTCTCTCTCAAAAACAAATAAACAAAACTTAAAAAACGAACAACACTTGCTGAGAGCTCATTCTGTGTTATGATATATCCTAAAGCTACTTCTTATGTGGTATTTCTCAATTCTCGTAACTTTAAAGCATTCTTTTATTTAGAGCATTATGCATTAGGACAAAGGGTTAACTTTAAAATTTCACTTGTTTATGTTGTGACACCTGGGTGACTCAGTAGGTTGAGCATCAAACTCTTGATCAGCTCAAGATGTCACAGTCCGTGAGCCTGCTTGGGATTCCCTCTCCTCTCTCTCTTCCCCTCCTCTGCTTGTTCTCTCTCTCTCTCTCTCTCTCTCTCTCTCTCTCCCTCTCTCTCTCCCCCTTCTCTCTCTCCATCCCAAAAAGCATTTTTTGAAATCCACTTGATTATGTTATGCAAAGTAGTTCGTAAAATAAATAGCATGACCAGACCTGAGTCTTTGAAAGATTATTCCATCATAATGATTGACATGTTGAAGAAGAGAGGGAAAGAAACAAAACTGGAGATGTCATTCTCCTGAAAGATGCCCTGAACCAGTGTTGAGTGAGTAAGATATAGAAGGCTGGTTTGAATGTGAGAGGATTCATTTATACAGAATCTTTTCTTTGCTTGAAGCCTTTTCTTCTATACCCATGCAGAACTGTCTTCACTTTTTCATACCCCTATTGGATCTTTCGCATGGAGGGGAAATAAAATGATGTTACCTATACAAATACTTCTTGCATTTCAAATGCACATTTTATTTCCTACAAAATTGAGCAATGCCTCAAAGCATTTGTAATTAACTTCTTGCTGCTATTTGTTTCTTGGTTTCAGTTCGTATGTAAAGTGAATAAGAAAAAAAATCAACTTTAATAGAATTAAATTGGAGATAGATAGTAATGTAAGACTAAGAAATATTTTTTAAATATAAAAACGTTCAAAATATGGAGAGATAGACCTTCTAAAACACTGTTGGCTGAAGTGCTAACTGGAATCATACCTGTGGAGACCAACTTGACAGTAAAACTAAAATTTTAAATGCACATTCTCAATTACCTAAGAATTTTACATCTAGATCTACTTAAACTTATGTAAAAGTGCATCTTTAAGAATTTTTATTTCACATTTGTCTTTGCATATAAAGAGAAATTGATAAATGATTTTGAGAATGATTATATATATAAATTATGCTACATCTTTATCATGAAATAGTCTACAGGGTTCAAAAATTATATACCTTTTTGAATTGTTATGTAGACACCCAAAATTATTTTAAGAATAAAAAAGATACATTTTTTGGAAGGATGTATGTACAAAAGCCTGTTGATGATGGCTTCTAGTTCTGCACTTCTCCCGAATCACAGAGCTAGAAGAAATTTTAGAGCTGAGATGCAGCTTTCATTATATTCTATTTATACTGCTCATTGTCAATTCAATAATGTTAGGATAAAAAAGAGATGATGAAGACACTCTTCACTGGAGCAAGATTCTGACTTGTGAGAGCTGCTTTATCATGTGGTCACCAGGTAGGCTGACAACACCCCAAGAGAACAGATCACTTGGAACCTCGCAAAAAGTATGCTAGGATTATATTTAAAGTAATTCTTAGCATTCCACTCTTTATCAGTGATGGGCTGGAAAAAATTATAATTATCTTTTGTTATTGGAAAATAATTCCTCTATAAAACTATGCCTCTTTAAATTAATTCTTAAAACAGTATATTATTTTTACCAAGGAGAAACAAGTTAGGTAAATATATCTATTTGTTATTTGAGTTTTCTTCTTCCTCATTCAAGAAAACTTGAATTACCCTAATGTGTTTGAAATATAAGGCTACAAGAAACTAACAATAATGTCTTCATATAAAAAATAAATTGAACTTAGACCATTTATATAAACATTAACTAAAGACAAACAGTTAACCAAGCAGAGATTACATTTAGAAAAAGTAGTTACTTTGAAAATAAATCAAGATAGTTGTCTTAACTTTTAAACACATATTGAAGTTCTCATTTGTAGGAGACATCCGATTATGCAGAATATCTAAAGAAGAGAAGTAATATGCATGAAAATGAGAACACAAAGTCATTTCTTTCTTCTAAATTAATATTTATCAAAGCAACTATATATTTTTGAATAAATGGCATTTCAATATTCAATCTGGTAAAATCAACCATGCATTTATATCTAAACCCTATTATAAGACAAACACATGCAGAAAAGATAAAAAGACCTCTTTGCTTCAGGTGAAACAGCAACTCAAGCCATTTTTTTAAAAGTATCTCAAGATATGAATACTTATTTAATCGCTTCCTCATAAAATAGTGTAAAATTCCTTTCTATCAGCTCCCTCTCCTGTCCGCTTTGTGGCTTTTTCCATTTTTTTCCCCTCAATAAGGAATATAGTCTTAATATGCTATTTTTGAAAGCAACTTTTTTTGTGAGATTTGTTTCTTCCAATCTTTGTATTGTATTGAAGTTTTTGCAACAGTAAAATAACATTTGAGGAGGATGTTGGTGGGCGGTACGAGTACACAGCATAAAGCGGCACATAATTCACCATATTAAACATAAAATGTGCTTACTTAATACTTTGTTGTCATAGTAGCCAAGCCAGAATATAATAATTAATATATCTAAATATCATTTATAGAAAAAATTGGTAAAATGTTTGCCATGAAAGAATTTCATATTTGCTCCAAAATCTATTGACAATTCACAATTTAAAAGATTTCTATTTATTTTTGTTTTAAACATAATATTTGTAGCATGATCTATTTTCATTAAACTATTTTTTAAGTAACAAAACATATAATAAAAGTGAAAGAAGAAAATAATCAGAGGGACTTAGTATTTGCAAATAAATATATCCTATGCCATTTTGCAATTATATGGGATTCAAAAACAGTATCTGAACATCTCCTGTCCTACCAAAATAGAATCAATGCTCTAAATAATTCTATAAAAGGACATTATAAAGACTTACTTTAAAAGACAAAGCAAAACACAATATAACAAAAATACTCCAAGCAAGTAATCTCTTTCAATACATGCAAGTAAAATTAAGACCATGAAAGGAAAATAAAACATATCAATATCAATAAAATAAGTGAGTTTCCTCATATTTGGAAAACTGGACCAACTGAACCCATGTATTGAACCCATACAAAATTCAAATTACTTTTCTGTCTCTGAATATTTCTTGAACTTAAGCATTAAAAAAAAAAAATTTATAAGCAATTCACCTAATGACGTGAAGGATATAATCGATTCCTGAGACTGAAACCAGTCTTGTTTCCTTCTTATAAAAACAACCTGTAAAATAGTAGTTAATATCACTCTTTTACAAGTAAAGAAACAGACGTTTAGCAAAGTTTCAGTATTGCTCAGGGAACCACATAAGGAAGCTGCTGAATCAAGAGAAAATCTGAGTAGTAATAAGTTCATGCTTTTCCATGGCCTCCCCAGATGCTATGAATGGGTTGTCTTGTCTCATGATGGGAGGAATCTATCCTAGACATAGCTGTCAACACCAACAACTTTGTTACTTTCAATTTTTGCCAATATCAAAATCTCATAAGGCACATGGGCCATTAAATTACAGTGTATCAAAACCCCCAAAAGATCCTTTAGTTTTATTTATATTAACACTCTTGCTAAAGAAAATAATAAACTGAGGAAGTGACTTGCCCAAGTCACAGCTAGGTGCAATGGGGCTAAGCCTCACAATAAATGTATCTAATCTTGAAATGAACTCTTAGCCTCTTATTTTTGGACAAAATTCCAATACTTCACATGTCTCTCAGAATCCTTTACATCTCATTCGATGTATTTTAACTTCTTTCTTTGCATTATAGTTTTTTCTTTACATTAATTAATTTTCCTGCTTCCTTCTACCCATCTATCTTGTTTATGCCTGTCTGAACTACTGAAAAGAGTCTTTGCCAATCTATATCTGAAATTTCCTCCAAACCTTATTACTTCTCATTTTGTCTAGGAAATCAGTTTAATCCATCCTCACAATGACTATTTCTGTTACTCCAATGTCTTCAGAATGTGTGACCAATTATTTCAATAATTACATTGACTAGTACATTTTCTTAAGTTTCTTATCAAGTTCGCTCCAAACTAACAATTTTCCACCTCTCTGTTCTCTGAGATCAAACATTTTACTTGCTTTGGATTGCCAAAAATAAGTGGCATTGTGTATACTAATTTTTAAGAAATGTTTTTCTAGATAAATTATGTTAATAAAAAAGAAGATATACAGAATAATTTTTAATGTCCATTGTCTATACATCTCAATATTGCTTTCCACAATTAGGATAGAAAACTTAAAGCTTATATCTTAACAATACGTATTGGAGTGAACAAAAACCTTTTTCCCCAGCCTTTTTTGATGTTTTAAACACTGTCATTTTTGTCACTGAGAAGTCGATTGTTTTTCTTTTATATTCATATTATCACAACTGCATGACAGTTAGTTTCTTAATTTTGCATATCAAGAAAAGTTAAGTAACTCTTCTAAAATTAAACAGCTAATAAGTTGTGGACCCAAGGTTGAACCTTAAAATTCAAACACCAAATGCCCTAATCCATACTGCCTTCCCTATGTTAGATTTAATATTATAATGATCAAAATAATGTTTACTACCACTCTGCCACCACTATTACTATTAGTATTACCATATGGAAGGGAATGTGTAATAAAGCTGTACTAGCTTTGCAGTTAACCCAACCCCTTAAAATAAGCTTTATCAGCACCATTAATATTCTATACTTAATAACATAAAGAAATCAAACTTATTTATAATCGCAGATAAGAAATATATCTTTTCACAGCATCTAAGCATGCTACATTCATTTTACCTCAGATTCAACTGAATCATCAGAGACTAGATGGGTCTTAGATACTAACGTCAGCACTATAATGAGATGTAGAAACACACAGCATTCATTTCAAGTGGTTAGGTGAGTCTTGGGATCAAAGTTACTTCAGAATAACTTAGGCAGTAGGAAGTAAGTGCAGCAGTTAGAGAACAGAGCTAGCATAAAATACTCCAAGCTGGAAAGACTCAGTTGGAGAAAACTAACAGCAGTTTCCAAAAGGCGAACATTTTGAATATTTGCATCTTAGCTGTATATAATGCTATCACTGTACATTTAACATTGAATTACATTCACCCTATGTGCTTATTTCCTCCATCAGCTCATAAATTATTGATTTCTCTTTATATTCTTACTTATCTACAACTGCACACACTAGACCATTTGAGTGTGTGAAACGATGTAGAAATTGCTTTAAACTTGAAAGAAATGACTCTTTATTAATGCTACTCACTGAGGTATATACTAACAAGACCACCTTAAAAATGAGAAACAAATATAGTCATAACTTTTTAAACACAGATAATATGACAGATTTTTATAAAATCAGTTCTGGACCATTTAACTTAAATCTTAAAGAACCATTCTTTCATACCAAGGGCAGTGTTCCTTGAAAATACTGAAAAATGTGAAATTAGCTGTAGGTAAGTAAATACCCAAAGAAAGGAAAAATTCAAAGGGTACTAAAGACTACTTATTCATTGGACTTAGGGAATATATTTTATATTTTCTGCTAATTATTTGCAAAATCTGGCAATATGCATAGGGTAAAAAAGATCAGATTAGATGTTGTTTTATCCACAGTCTTTTACTTCATCTTCACTATATTTGTCGCCTTTAAATATTCAGTATTTAAAGGAAGTGAGAGCCTTAAAATACGAAGTTAGCCCATATGGACACACAAAAAACTCTCTTGTCATATGTGACAATCAAAGATTTGAGAGAGAATGCTGTATCAGAAACCCAACAATGTAGGACCGGCTTTCCACTTGAGTTGCACTATGCTCATTTTATAGTTTACATTCAGTTCTACCCGAGAAGGTGTTTAGCTCATGGTCTCTACGTCTCAATACTGCCTTCCACAAGTAGGGCAGCACTGTGCCTCATACAGAAACAGAACGCTTTGGTAGACAGATAGCTTAAAGCTTATATCCTAGAATAGATACTGCAGTGAAAACTAATTTTCTTCCCAGACTTAATTCTTTAAATAATTACATCACATTATTAAAATTATAAATGAATGAATAGATGAAACTTGGTTCAGACACAGTGATAAACTAGATACTATTACAGACTCAAATTTGCTTAGTATTAACTTCCTTTACTATTACAACAGTAAAACTAGAGTTTTTATACAAGTTGATATTCGAATTCTAAAACTCAGAAGAATGGTACCTATTTCTAGAGACTCATTTTCTGCTTTGCATTATAATAAATTCTCCAAAATCATTACTATCCAATGGAAGCCCATGATTTTAATTTTCTCCAAAACTGTCAATACACAGGAACATTTTCACACCCACATTTCTCGTTGACAACCTATTTCATTTTAGTGTCATTAAACACATATTATGAAAGAACACACACACACACACACACACACACACACACACAAGAAAAACTGTCAATCTGTGGAGGGGAGTTTTAGATACAGTCCTTTTTAAATATACAGCGGATAAAGTCACTTATGTTTCCTTTCTTACTTGATTTCCCAGGTTTCTTAACTGATACTGTTGAAAGCCTCCTATTTAACTGTTGAGTGCACACTAAGTTCACATGAAAAAGTTTATATCCAGCAATTACCTTGTCTAGACATTCAGTTCTTGGTTAAGAACATGTGGATATATCTGTGTCCTCTGAGTTAACATATTTCAATTTTAAATTTTCTAATCTTAAAAGACAATGTTTTACAGGTATACTATGTCCTAATCTTGATTTAATGGATATAAAACTAATTAAGATTTTCATAGCAAAAAGTATAAACCATATAAAGGTTGACCTAGAAATTAAAAAAAAAAACAGGGTTCTAATTCTATCTTTCCTATTAAATGTAATGTTGAACAGGGCACTTCACCTCTTTATACCCTGTTTGTTACTCTTTTCTGTGGTAATACATAGGGGCTCTGTAAGGCTCCTTCCAACACTAAATGATATTATTCTGTCACTTTTCCTTAAGTATCCTGATAAGTTATTTACCATCAGTGACTTACGATAGCTGTGTTTTTTTAATGAGATGGTTATTTTAACATTAGAAACTCATTCACTAGCTCACATATTGCCATTAGTATAATGGCACTTAAAGAGGAAGAGTACTAAATTATGAAGTTTAAAGTTTCAATCCTATTACAAATGATTTGACTTTTGAATTCCTAATATGAAATATATCCAAAATTAGAAAAAAAATATGTTTTACAGAACAATATGAAGAGGAAAGTTTCAAACTAACACAATAAAACAAGACACAAAACCTAACTAAGATTAAATATGAGAAATTTTCTAATGAATTCAGAAATATTTGAGGACACTTAAATTTGTTTACATGCACAGGAAACAATTTAACATTAATGATCATAAAATACTAATTAAAAAATTACTTCTAGAAAACACAAAGTCTTTAACTTCCTACTGTCACTCACCTGTACTTCCAATTACTATTCATCTTAATCACCAGGGATTTAATCTAATTCTGTCATTTTTCAGAGTATAAAATACAACAATAGCTCAGCAAATGCAACTTAATTGAAATGTGAATTCTTATATAAAATTAACATGGGAGCACCTAGGAGGATTAAAATAATATTTACATTTGGTTTATTTAATATTTGGTTTAGCTTCAGCAAAGTTCTTTAATACTTTTAAATAAGAAATTAAATATTTGAGAAAATAAAGATGAAATTTTATGTACATACAAATAAATTTGTCACAAAATAAATATGCCACTTCTCTACTAGTTTTTTTCATAAATACAAACTCGTGGAACCAAATACATTTAAAAATGTTTATGGTTCCAGACACATTATGACTATAATTACCCTGTTATAATATCTTTTTATCTCCCGATATTCTGACTATCAATAGGAAGAGAATTTTAATTCACCTTTCATCACCTAAGTGATCAGAAAAATTTCTCTTCCTAAGCTCCATATGCTATAGTTAGCACTGGATCACAATGGAAGATGAAATCATCTTCTTGAGCATTTAACAGCTCTAAAAATGATGAGGAGCAGATTCTTACCCCAGGCCCATAAAATTTTAATGTATATAATTACACTTATCCTGTTGATGGTCACAAAATAGTTTTTGATGATTCATAAGTAAAATACTTTCATTTTCCTCCTTGACAAGATATACTATTGCTTAAATTTTGGATAATGTTCAGATTAGATACTTTAACCCTTAAGCCTGGACATATTTTAGAGTAAAGACAAACTATAAGGGAATGCTTGCAGGAAGGCTCATACAACTACGTTAATACCTTCTTTTCTATCAAGACCTCAACTTTTTTCACTTATATAAGTATAGGAAATACTTGCAATCTTGACTGATATGAAAGAAAATGGGCAAGTCCTGCTGGATCTTTTAAGAGAAATCCACTTGCTAAAAATACATAAAAGTAGTATCCACAAGGAGGCAAGTTATTTAGGTCATTATGGACTTTTAAGAACCACCGAGAACACCAGAAAAAATCCATTTTACAACTGAAATGTCAAATCCATCCAGTAAAACATTTTTGGACTTGTTTAAAAAAGACAATGATCACAAGGTATTCCAGTTTAAAAAAACACATGGGAAAAGAACACCCATACTTTGTAAAATTTCTCGAGAATAACAATTTTCACACTCTTTTGTATTAGATTTTAAAATGATGGATTTATTGATTTTTTGATGTCCATGAAAAGACAGAACTTTGATTTATTTTCCAGGATTACTATATGGGCTATTTCTAGGGTTTCATTTCCCTATAAAACTGTGAAGAGCTTCCATAGTCTGGCTGGCTTTTAAGTCTTATGAGCCGATGTTTCACAAGACCAGAAAGTCAAAAATGTAATTTCTAATACTCTGGAATATGAAATGAAAGACTGGTGTTTTAATTTAAGGGATTGATCTGGATAAAAATGCTCTATATTTGGATTACATATATGTTTATAATAGATAAAACATAAACAAAGTTAATACATGGTTTTATATCAAGTTCATGGGGTATAATTTAATATTGACAAGTAACTTTGATGAAAAAATAATTTAACTGTAAAAACATATCTACCTAGAAAGTAAATATATAAAATAAAGCAGTATAAAACTTCCTCTCATATCTAGTATATCAATGAAACAGTACTAAATTTGTTTTATTCACTCCTAACGAAAATAATTAGCTAAAAATTTGCCCAAGCATCTGAGAAAAATGTAAACTGATAATATGCTGCTTTTCAGAACTCTTCTAACATTATGCATTTGGCTATTAAAAATTCATAAAAGGAGAAATTAATTGGGCATATGTAGGGAGAAGGCACATAGTTCTTAATAGTTTTTATTCCTAAATGTTATATTAAGGAATTTTATATACTCATTACTTTTTAAAATGCACCATTCTGTAATGTGGAATTATTGATCACAAATGCTCAGAAAATAGACCTCGGCAAACATTCTACTGCTTTGAGCTTCCGACCAGCCTCTTTCCTGCTATAAAGTGCTAAGAAGTTCATGTGACATATTAGCAGTCTTATAACACTAATCTAAGAAAATAATGTGTCAGAAATACACACCTCTTATTTTATATTTGTATCTTCAGTAATAAAAAAGGGATAAATAAATCTGAGACCTTGAGGTCAGAGTTTTTAGATGCCAAATTATATAAACATATGGACCTGTTTGTTTAGATTAAGATAAAATTTCCAGCCTCTTAACAAAATTTTAAGAAAGCATGTATTTTAAAAACAGTTCAAAGACTATAAATAATCAAAATATGTGTGGTAGGATTGAGTAAGTAAAAAATGACATTTTAAACATCTTGGCCTCATAAAATCCTAAATTAATTCTTGATGGATGGGGAATCATTACACGTTACTAAAAAACTTCTTTTAGTCAATGGAACTTAAATGCAGTCAAATAATCTTTAACTATTAAAAGCATCTAGGTAATTTTTTTTTAATTTCATAAAATATACCTTTTGTTTTCTCTCGAAATAAGACAAACTCCAAAATAACTTGGGTAGCATAGCATCCCCTTACTTTCTTCATCTGGAGAGCCTCTACCCTTTACTGACACCCTCTGGTACTTATTACTAAGTCAGTTTTGAGATTAAACCACACTCTAACCTCTAATCTAAAGGTGGTAAAGGTCTTCTAACTTGTTAAAAAGACATTTAAAGAAAGATAGTTTAGCCAAACCTGTTCCATTTTAATAAACAATTCTATTCAACTGGACCCATACAATTGAAATAAATGTGCACAAGCAACTAATTTTTAATCATCTTGTTAAATAAATATAGCCTATGTTTGTGTTCATTGTTTGATTTTAATTAATCTTCCTAACCTAATAAAGATTTCAGACCACTTAATAGTTGAAGGGTTGCTCTGATAGGGAAACATTAAGGTATTTCAGCGGTACATTTAAAAAATCCACAATTGTAGGTTCTCAGATCTATTTCTAAACATCCTATGGTGTACATGTGCCCCACAACTTACAAAGCTTGGCATTTAGTTAATCTAGAAGAGTAAATATTCTTTATTCCAACTTTGAGAATTCTAACTTTCTTTTCAACTGTGTACGCAATCAAAGAGAAAATTAAAATTAGCAGTTTTTCTCCTCATAGTTTTCAGAAGTTTTAAACTTTAGAAAACTTTAAAGTGTCCACCAACCCCTGCACAAAATCCTTGACACTTACATTGTCATAAACACTTCACTGATTTTCTATGTCAAATATGCTTTAATATCATCTCACCAAACTCCACTTAAGGTATTTTTCAAACTCTATTTCATTATTTATGGCACATTTCCTTTTTCAACTTGTTTTGCATTTTGTGTTTTGTTTTTCTCACTAAACTTGGTTGGTCTGTATATAATATATTTTTTAAGCATTTGCTTACACAGTATATTGTTTTGGAGTTCTTTTTGAGTTGAGTCAGAAGAAACATATACCTGTCAAGTTTGACACTCAATATACTAGTCTACATACAACTTTATTTGAGTATTAAGTAGGAAAATGTGTGAAGAAACATCTGTGAGTTGCTTAAAAATGACTACAGTCCTGTAAAAAATGACTTCATCATTACTAATTCTTTTATGTTTAGTGTCACAGTATTAATCATGACGAATTCCTTCAAGATTGCAATGATAATCTTAAATATTTGTGTAGCTCTGTTACAGTTCAATAGTAATCAATTATGCTTTCATTAATTTTTTAAATTTGACCCACTCTTCATTTGTCTGGGTTTTTTTTTCCCCCATGCTGGTCTCCTAATGAACTTCTACTTCTTTCATCCTTACTTCCCAGTTAAAATTGAGATTCAAGGTGGAAGTATGGTACCTCTACATTATTTTATCTTTTCAATCAGAAAAAAAATACTCATGGATTGAAATAGGTAAGGCATTTCATATACAACAGCTTGAAAGTTTTCTGCTTCCAAATATGCATTTAAATTACTACACTGTATTGTATTTTTCATGCTAAAGAGGTAACACCATTCTAAAATAAAATACTTCTAAAATATTTAGTGCATCCTTATCCTTGTTTTGCCAAAATAAAGTTAAACAAAAATTTTCGAGATTGTCAGAGCAATTCTCGGCTTATTTTACACCAGGTTCCTATTGATGCAAATTACTATTCTCTTCCACTTGTCAATAAAAAGCTCAAGAAGGTGGTCTGAACATATTTTTATTTCTTAAAAATATCTATCTCAGTCCTACATGACATTTAGAAAACACCACAGCATAACTCAAGACACTGTTTTTCTTTGGGCTCTCTAACTTTATAGAACCCCACTTAATAGAGCACCCCTCCTGAATTTTAACAAGTCATTGCACTGCCGGGTGCCCAGTTATTGGGCTGTCTTGTCACAAATGTATTGCTCAGTCATGAGACATACATTCAGTATCTGAGAACCACATCCTATTTTCTGAGCATTTACTCTCTTTTGCAGAACAATTCTTACCCTCACCTGGCATTCATTACCTTACCGTTCACTTGTAGGAATTTAGTCTTCTTTTGGATCACATTATGATATACACAAATGGGTTATATTTACTCTTGCTTCAACTTTTCTGACATAAAATCCCAGCAGAGAAAAATAGCGTGGTTTGGGGGGGGGGGGGAGACCGCTTTCCGTTACAGTTTTAAAATTCTGGCAACATGGCAAGAAAAGATGGCTTTGCAGAAGCGAGTGTGTCACAAATTCTAAGTGCCTGGGAGACGAAGTGCACAATCATAGAAAGCAGTCCCTGGCAAAGGAATGCCAGCCACTTACCAATGAGATGCCAGACTCCCCTGTCCTTCCTCTGTGCCTCTCAAGTCCTGTCTGCCATCCTCCTGCCCGTTAGCACAGTTCAGATGGAGCAGTTCCCTGCGTCCACTCAGCCTGTGGCAGGAGAGAACTGCGGAGTTTTTAATCATTCAGAGGGAATCCTCCGGCTTGCCCTGCTTCTCCCTGAAGAGGGGACCCAGGTAACTCATCCCTTCCGCCCCGAGCTTTAAGGGCACTTTGGCCGCCGCCGCCTGGCAGTTCCGCGCCCCCACTCCGGAGTTGGTTATATCGGGCAGTAGGCGCGGCGCCTCCTCGGGCTGGTACGTTTGGGGCTCGCGTGCTTTCCTCCAATGCGTCCGCGCGCCCCGCGCCCCGCGCCTCTGACTGGCTGTGTCCTTCCCGGGGCGGCCCCTCGCCCCTCCCCGCTCGCCCGCGCCCCGCGCCTCGCTGCCTCTCGCGGCGAAGGTTCGTTGAGCATGTCCCCGGGCGGAAAGGTCCGTTTGCTTCCCGAAGGGTTTTATATGTTTCTCTACTCGTCTCGCTCGTCCGCGCGCCGAAGTGCGGAGGGCTTCCCCTCCTGCCCTGCTTTTCCGCTCCGCAACCTTTCCAAATTTAACATTCGTAGATTACGGAGCGAACGCGGTGGCGGGCGACGGCTCGGAGATCTCCGAGACTTTCCTGCTCGGTCCGCCGGCCGCGGGCGGTCCGCTTTCGGATCCCGAGCCGGTCGCTCGTACCGCGGCGCGCACTCAGGCCGGCTGCGACCGGACTCTCCCCTGGGGAGACGGTGCCTGGGTCCTGACCCGGGAAGCGCCTCTCTTTGTTCGCACCCTTGCGAGTTCTAGCGGAGGACGACGAGGCTCTGGGTGGATTTCTCCTTGGTTGTGTCCCCCCCAGCGTCAGTCCTGAGAAAGCTAAGGAGACGGTCGGCTTAGTCTCAGACGCAACCTTTTTTCTTTGAAATTTTAGTTCACAATGGATGTAATTGGAAAAATAACAGGTAGTAAATCCCCAGTGTGGCAGCTTTAGTGCTATTGTTCTGGTGGCCCTCCCCACTTTTCCTCTCTCCATCCCTGAGTCATTCCCTAATTCTCTTGATTCCTTTGATGCTGAGAGTTTGTTGCATACATTATATTACCCGTCCTTTGCAATCTATTTCCGCAGTTAAAGCGATTAGCACCTGTATGTAATGGAAAGGAAATCCCACACAGTTCTCTGTGTCCGTGCCTCTGGGAGACTGTGTGAGAGCCTCAGGTCACACCCGCTGTCGGTTGGCGTCCGGTTTGCACGTGTGTGTGAGTCCAGCCGGACCCTGCGCTGGGGCCGAATCTTCGGCTCACTTAATCCCCCAGTGGGGTCCGACTGGCTCTAGTTGGTAAGGAGAGTAGAGTGCCCCGCAGCCTGTAGCTGGAAGCCTTCCTACCACTACCTCTGTGTTGTTTCTCTTGCAGCTTTTCTGGTAATTAAAATTAGTCTTTTTCCTGTTTCTTGGCTTCTCATTCATCCACACATGTGCGAACATCCAGCCTCTGCTTTTAATGGCCACCCTCAGGATCTAGGCTGATTTCTTGTTCCACTGCGAAGACAGATTTGCGTGTTCACATTTAATGCTTCTCTACCCTTCCACACTTTTTATTTTCTTTTTCCCCCCGCTTTCCAGTAATTGGGTTATTTCCTTTATGTGTTAACTGAGGGATTGTTGCCGAGATTTGACTTCTCTGGGCTTTTTCTCTGCTTCACTAGCTCCACTCCTATGTTAGGCTGTTGGTTCACAGAGAGAATCACCAGGACTTTTATAACCTCTTTAAATATATCACAAGATAGATTCAAAGTCTAAAAGCTTGAAGCATTTTCTGATTGTGCAATGAGGTTTTTGCCTTTAAATGTTTGTTATAATTGAGCACATCAGCCTTAATAGGAGTAGAGAAGGCGAGCTTGCTTATTTATAGTTTTCTTTACTTCCCTTGAACACCTTTATGTTGCAAGTGATTTGATAATTTTGGCATTTGTGTCATCGCCTCATATATTTAATGTATTTTCTTTCAACTATCATTTCAGTAAAAAATTTAAGTTGGCTTATTAAAATTTTTAAAAAAGTAATAAAAAATGTAGGTCAGTCAAATCAAGACATAGGCTAATGTGATAGATAGTTGGAGAGATAGGAAGCCAGGAGTGAAGCTTAGACACAAAAACTCATCTATATTTTGTTAAAAATGGCCTTAAGTTTACCATTAAGATCGTAGCCAATGTAAAGCAGGAAATGCTACCAGTCACATGATTCATGGTAGCCTCCCACAACTAACAAGAACAAGGAAATGTGTATTTCAAATGATATAGGTGTGTTAATTATTTTAAATAAAATAATATACAGGCTTATGATGTTTTGACATTTTACAAAGACGACAGTTATTAGCATAATTAGACATGACGATATTTGCGTAACAAATATTGATAATGTAAAGTGCTTTTCCTTTTGAGGTTATCTGATCATTTAGAGGGAGAGGAAAAGAGATTTTGAAGCTGGTTAATTAGGAATAGTAAGGTCTATTTCTGTCAGTTCCAATTAAGAATGTTAATTTCAAGTCATAATGTAAGGGTGACTATGTTACATGGATATATTGCAGCAAGACTTGGAATCAGTGACTACTTTCATTTATTTTATCATTTAAAATATTTCATTATATAATATGCAACTATAAATTCAATATTAGTATATATGTATTTCTATATTAACATCTCTATATGTACTATACACAATATAAGACTTGTGACTTCTACATCTTTCTGAAACATTTAGAATTTCGCTATTGTGGAGTCTATTTTTGTTGTGCTGCACATTCTTAACTTGGCCTATGGTCATGTACCTCTGTATCTTATTACATCCACAGGGTTCAGGTATAAGCAGGTGAACGTTTGATATTAGAGAGAAAAACAGCAGTGTGTAAGGTAAGAAGCAGAAATTTTTTTCTTTCAGGTCTGCCAAGAAGAAACAAACTAACTCATGTTATCCAAGCACTCATCAAATCTTTTCACACATCATAAGTAGTCATTTCTTTTATTCTCATGTGAAAATGGGAATTTAAAATATTGCTCCCATATTATCTTTAAAAGTCATAGAGATTCATGCCCCATTATAAAATTGCACTGCTATTTACTTTAAAAAGGTCATGATTAAAAAGATCACTTGTTTCTCTTTCAGAATGTTAGTGACATTTTGAAATAAACCAGCTCATTGTCTACCCTGATCAAATATCATTTGAACATTAAATGAATTAAAAATATTGTTTGTAAGTGGGGTAAGTGGTTTAGTGAGTCATTTTCTCCATGCTGTGCTTACAGTACCTTGACAGAGCGCTGCTTATCTGATCTTGTTGTCTAACCGTCTTTGTGTAAATGTCTTAATCTCTTTATCTCCTGGTCCCCAGTGGGCAAGTGAGCAGATGTAGCACATCTGTAGCAGTTGAGTTGCCTCTAAGCTTTTGTCTTATTTGTGTTATAGATTTTTCTCTTTAAATCACACCCTCCTCCTTTTCCTCTCCTTTCATCTGACTCATAGAAGGTTCTAGGTTCTAGTTATGAGGCCAAGACTACATTATTTGTCAACAAATTGTACCATAACATGAAGGGAAACAGGGCAGCGCTCTATTCAGTCAGGCGTGATCCTTTTTTGGATCACCTGCTTTGCTTATAGCAGTCCCTTTCAGCATTTACATTTTTCTGTTTGGATGTTTTACTCCTCTATGTTACATCCTGAAAAGAATAGTGAATGGGAAAGTACTGAGAAATTAATAAAAATCTTGCATTGTCAGTGTACACCTGTATTCCCGATAAATATAACTGAAACATGAAGATCCAAAAGTAAACTTTTAATTGAACTGGACAACATATGATGACTTTAATTTTATTTTGGGTTTCTTAGAACATCAGTTTTAGTACTTACATCACAGCTGTTTTGTGAAAGCAGAAATAAACATATCTTAATCAGACTTGGAAAATACACTGACTTAATTAATTTAACAGCTGTTCCGGTAACGAACACTAAAGAACATAGCCCGCTTTGTGGATGTCTTGATAACATCTGCAACCACAGCCATTAAGAGGTCTGAGAGAGGCGCTCTAATTTGAGGACTTTGATGCTCAGACTGCCAGCTTTTGCGTATGGAAGCTATGGCCATGACTGACCTCTGACTGGTCCTCATGCTCATCCTGTGACATCTTGGCCTAACAAAAATGTTTTTACTTAGGAAGGAACAAAAGACACTGTCAGTTTAACTGAGATTTTACACAACAGGAGTAAAAGATGATATCTTACTCATTTAAAAGTAAAGTTTACTGACTGTGATTGTATTCCGTAGCTTATTAAATAAACACTTGCATTTTTCCTAAATATATCTTTAGTGTAAGGATGTCCATAAGTTTTAATAGACTTACTTTCATAGATGTCTAAATTCCATTTTGTATAGTGTTCTCTCAACAAGATCTTCTCATATATAATTACTTTCTGAAAAGAAACAAAACCTGATTCATTTGTTCATGATCAGATATGTCTCCAAATATTATCTGTTTACACACAAATCTTTTCAATCCGGAATAAAAATCTCTAATGCTTTTTTATGTTCTAATTTGTTGTATCTTAAGGGAACTTCATATGCATGTTGTATTTTGATCATTTTCCATCTCTTCCTGGAGCATTAATTTTACCTTTCTTTGAATTTTGGCACTAAATAGGAATAATATTTCTCCAAAATAAATTTTATTATCAAGTACTATACCCATATTTATATTCCAGCTCTTCATGGTCTCATTTATAGCTGGACTTAGTCTTTTTTCTAAATCGTGTTTATAAGCCAACTTAAGAATTCTATGTAGGTCTTTATATAGAGAGCTAGACTGTATGCTTCCTGTGGGCCAGGAACTAAATTGTCTACACAGTGTGCTGAAATTTTGTGTTTAAACTCTTTATTGGCTGAGAAGTGTACATATTGGAAACCTTATTTGCTCATCTGAGATTCATTCAGAGACTGCACTACGAAGCAGCACCGCTTACTTTACTGTTCACCAGGAAGCCTGTAGTTTGCAAATGGGACCATTAGATGGCACTCGTGTTCTAATTAGGAATGTCATTTATGTTCTGTACTAGGGATCTTGATTTTTTTCGGAATGAGAGGAACCCCCAAATTAGCCAGTGGCACTATAAGAACAGTTGTATACAACTTAATGTAGACATCTACTAAACACATCAGAAAATTGTACAATGTCAGATATGGAGGAAAAATAAGAGCTATGAAATTTTGTTGAGGGCTAAGTATATACTAGGCATTGAAATAGGTATGCTTTAGATGAATTGTTCCATTTTATCCTAATGGTCTAGTTGAAACCCATTTTTAAGTAATCTGCCTCCAATGACTGTTCTTAACCAGTTCACTAAAGCAATCCCTGTTGTGATTAGAGTAAATCACTTAAGTCACCACAAAATAAAGTGTTGTTGATACCAGATGCACAGAACAAACCTTGTGTATAGAAAGAATCCAATAAATGGAAAATAATTTTAGCACAAGTATATAACAAGATAAAATCCCATATTAAACCTATTCCTTGAAGTTTATGGCATTTTGTGATATTCTCTTGGACAGAGGATTCATTCAAGAAATATTGATTAGGAAATAACTGGTCTGAGCACTGTACAGATGAATGAATTTAAATATGAGATTTTCACAAAACTTATTTTCATATACTTCAAAAAGGGAAGAACTATAATTTCTTTCGTTCTAATATTTTGCTTGAATAATGCAGATTCAAATGCTAATTAACATATAACAAGCCACAATTTTGGAAGAAAATACATAGTCTTAAGAATAAATGCTGTTGTGTTCAGAAGAGATTACATTTTGAGGTTCCAATTTTTTTGCCATCAATCCTATTTATGTCCAGTTTTCTTTCTTTATAAATTAAAAAAAAATTCCTGTCACCATGTCCGGTTCAGCCTGGTGCTGAGAAACTGGGTTATGTTCTTTTTATCTGACCCACCACCAACTATTGCTCTGCTTCTGTAATTGGTAACAGTAAAGGGATCAGGACTCTGCTGAAAATTGTTTTGATAACAGAAGAGGTCTCCTCTGGAATAGCTACATTAACTTAGCTGCTGAGAAAGGTAATAAAAACTTACTTTGCGGCTGTGAAATTCTGAGATATAATTTATAAGTTATGCAAATACAGATACAATAGCAATATTTTATGCTTAAATAGCACCTTTCTTATAAGGATGTCAAACTTATTGAATATGGAAATAAAAACTAAACAATGTAGCTACATGCGCTGCTTTCCTATACCTTTCATTTCTTCCTATGTCACATCACCTGTGTACATACGTATACTTTATATGAAAGGAAAGATTCATACACTGTGAACCTATTTTCAGTGCAATTGGTGAAGAGATATTCCTAATGAGATAAAACTAAATTACTTCAGTTGGCAAGCTATAGTATAATGCAATTTCATTATAAACTATTAATTGATTATTAATTACTGGCTTGCAAAGGGCTGACCATTCTGTAGTGGAAAATAGAAGGAATGTATGTTGGCCGGCTCCAAGGAGCTAATAGGTTGAACAAGATGGCATCATGTTGGATGAGGCTGATGCTAAATGATGCTTGCTGATTAGGTAGCAGATACTGATAAGAACCCAGCATTAGAGCAAATCATATCAAAACCCACTGGAAAACAATATGAGACCAAAAAAAATGGCAATGTTTGCTGAAAAATGACAGTAGTGGTATTTTAGGATAATGCTCCCAACTGTGTCAAGCCCGGAAGGGTAGGAAGTATGGTCATGTTATGGTGGCATTAGCACAATTAATGTGTAAGGGGCTCTTAGTATTAGTGAAAACTTCATGTTTGACCAGAAGTTTGAAAACTTTAAAAGAAAAATCATTAAATTAGGATTTTTACAATATTATATGAATAATGGGAAAAATCTTGTTCTCTGACTACAGAATTGCTCTCTTAATAGGGGAAAAAGAACCTGATTTCCATTTTCATGGAGGATTCACTGGAGGATTTCTTTTCAGTCTAAATTGTTGACTTTTATATATTCTGACATTAAATAAAACACATTTGTGCTTCATTTTCTTACTAAACTTGTACTGCAGATTCTGTACACAAGTGTTTTCACTTTTTTAAATGTTTTATTTAAATGTTTTATTTTTGAGAGAGAGAGCAGGGGAGAGGCAGAGAGAAAGGGAGACAGAATCCCAAGCAGACTCCTTGCTGTCAATGCAGAGCCCCAGGTGGGCCTCAAACTCAGTAACTGTGAGATCATGACCTGAGCCAAAACCAAAAGTTGAATGAGTAACAGACTGAGCCACTTGGGCACTGCCCCTCTCACAAGTGTTTTCTTATATTAAAGCATAGGAAATATTTTTAATGTTGAAGATCGTTAACGTGGCATAAAAATTAGGAGGCATTCTTTCTGATATCTCAATTGGTCTTGTCTTTTTGGTGCGTTACTCTCTTGCTCACTGAGGGTAGAGATGACTCTAGCAGAAATAACCAAGTATTTTAAGCTTATGTTTCCTTACATAATTAAATTTGAAGTTGCAGTCTTTTGCTTGTAAATATAATGGACTTATATTTAATGAATGAATTCTGAAATGGATTTTTATTTACAGGATTTTTATTTGAGGCTCTTTGTGCCACTGCTACTTGGTAGATGTATTTAAAATTAAGCTTCTGGGGCTCCTGGGTGGCTCAGTCGGTCAAGCATCCAACTTCGGCTCAGGTCATGATCTCGCGGTTCGTGGGTTCAAGCCCCGCGTCGGGCTCTGTGCTGACAGCTAGCTCAGAGCCTGGATTCTGCTTCAGATTCTGTGTCTCCCTCTCTCTCTGACCCTCCCCTGCTCGCACTGTCTCTCTCTATCTCTCAAAAAATAAATTTTAAAAAACATAAAAAAATAAAATTAAGTTTCTTTCCTTTCACATGGTAGATTGATATAACACAAATTATTGTTTAAATTTACACGTTCTTTTAACAGATGTTTTTACTACTGAATATGTGACACCACTCTCAAGGAGCTTACAGTACAGACATGGAAATAAAATGTCCAAAGTGCTTTAACAGAGATATTTTCAGGAGTCTGTGGGAAGGCATGAGTGAACAGCTTTCAGTGCATTGAAGGGAGCCCTTCGCCAAGGACATGAATCTTAAATGGTTCAAAAGAATGAGTGGGAGAATCAGCCAGAGGCGTTTAAAAATACTTATGTCTGTATATCTATATCTATATCTTTATCTATATCTATATCCACATACACACATTGTGAGGAGGAAAAAGAATTCTTTACCCTTCCAGGTGTTTAGCTGAGGCACACTGTAAAAAAAGACAAATTAAGAGGAAAAACACAAATAGAAACGTAATAACCTGTATTCCTTCTGTATGCATTGGAAATACTCAGAAAAACTGAGTAACTCCCCAAAATGGTTGAAGTCATCACCTCTGATGCCATTTTCTGCTAAAGACGAAAGAAATTGTTGGGGGGAGTGGAATTACGTATAGGAGATAAAACATACTCAACCGGAGTAAGATTGTGATGCAGAATTAAGTCCATGCCTTCACCATTGATGAGTTTCTAGGGAATAAGATATCCTCCTCTTCCTGGTACAGTGAGATAGATACTACTAGAGATTTCCCTTATAAACATAAATGATTTCCAAAAGGGTAACTTCTGCTCAGTTTCCAGAACGTTTCCTATGTCTACAATTCTCTTTCTTTTTTTTATGTTTATTTATTTATTAGAGAGAGAGAGAGAGAGAGAGAGAGAGAGGGTTGGGAGCAGCAGAGAGACAGAGACACAGAATCTGAAGCAGATTCCCGGCCTTACACTGTCAGCACAGACACCAAAGCAGGACTGGAACTCACAAACTGCAAGATCATGACTTTAGCCAACGTCGGATGTTTAATCATCAACAGGAGCTCCCCATCCTCTTTCTTTTTTCAATGTTTATTTTTTGTACAATTTCTTAAAAATAACCAGACTGAGATCATCTTTTGGCCAAAGAGGCACATTTTGGGGTCCAAAATTTTGCTTGTTTTCAATATCTCTATCTACATCTGTACCCATATCCACACCTTTTTGTCTCTGTGTCTGTATTTATACAGAATCTAAATTGACATTTGTATCAAATATCAATACCTATCTAGCTCTGTGATAGGAGCACAGTGTGCTGTTTCATGTTTTCCTGAAAGTTAAAATGAATGAATACAGGTAGATACTGCAGCCACTGGAAAGTACAGAGCACAAGATGTTGGAGTAAGTACCAGTTCTATTAGGAAAATACTTACATATGATCTTAAAGAACAGAGGTTATTGAAACTTTTTGAACAGGAAAAGATATTTCTGTAAATGAATAGGCTTGAATCAAAGAAATCAGTTAGGGAATCTTATAGTATTTTATCCATGGATCCCAAAAGCAGAAACTAGGAATATGGCAGGGTAGTGATCCCAGAGGCTTCCAGGATGAGGAATCAAGATGTGTGGACTAATTGGGCACGTGGGGCTGTGACAGACAAGAGTCACTGTGTATTAACTCTTATCTTCTGAGATCACACAACTAAGTATACTATGTGAACAAAATAGACAAGAAATAGACTCTGCCTTCCTGGATCTTAGATCTCATTGGGAGATCTAATCAAATAAGCAAGATATTACACTGAACCCATTGCGATAAGTGGAAAAAGGGGGAACTCTAACTGTCAAAAGTAGTGAGTTTAGCTGAAATGTATCTAAGGGATAGATTTATGGGATAGGCAATGAGTTGAGTTTATAGTGATATTGATTCATTTGTGCAATATTTAAGACACTTGTTCTGAATAATACTGAGAGCCTATGTTTAAAGGTCATAAATTTTGTGTTGAAAGTAATCAGCTATATTTGGTAGCTGATGCATGGAATAAAAATATTGATCTTAAGAATGATAGCATGAGAAGAGAGGAAGGCCCACAATGGAACCTTGGAGAACACGATATTTTAAAGTCAGAGAAAAGAACCAATAGTGGACACAGAGAAGGTACTATCTTGTAGGAGGAGGAGAATCATGGAGGTTTGTCAAGGAAGCTAAAGCTGGAGATAATTTCTTGAAATAGAGCATTCACAAATGCATCAAGTTCAAAGACATGAAAGAAGGTAGGAATTAAACATTCATTGTCGATGTGGCTTTTAAGAGTTCAGGAGAAAACAGGCATGTTGCAGTAACGAAGAGTGCATCAAAGGCAATGAATAATGTGACAAGGTCATCTAAACTTTGGTATGTTTGTTTTAGCAAAATAGAAGGGTAGAGAAAGATTTTTAAAAGTTTCATGTATAATTTCTTTTATTTGGCTGAATTTAACTTGCAGTCAATAGTACTAATTTGTTTTTGTTTTAATTGAGGGTTTTGTTTGTCATTACCATATTTTTTTCCTGGAGAGTTATTTCTCAAACATATCATCATATTCTTATTCATTGTTGTTGGTATTATTGTTGTTAGAAAGAAAATTAGATCTTAGGAATTCAATTTCTGGTACATCATCCATGTATAAATTAGACATAAATATTTTGTACATGCCCGTATACATGTATACATAACATTTTACTCTTACATTTTAAGAATTGTTTGTTCTTAACTATAACATACAACCTTACTGCAACATAAATATTATTTTATAGGGACACACCACTTATCAACTCTGAATTGAAAAAATGTCAGCAATTTGTATGCTTAAGGAATAAATTAAAATCACAAAAAAAAACTTACTTAAATTGGGCCCAATTAGAGTGATTATGTTTGAATAAAATTCAGGTAGGATTAGTATACCTAACATCTTTACTTCTTTATTAATAACACAAAAAATGTAACTAAAATACACTATGACATTCATAAGTATAAAATAATGTCTGGTGTATGTTCATTGCCATTAATGAGTTATAAATGATAAAATCCTAACACTTAACTCACTTTTACCAGATACAAAGATGATGTCATATATAATTCCCCTCTAACAAACAAACAAGCAAAAGCATTCTCCACCCCATCTGTACCATTTACTTAAAAATGATCTGTTAAAATCTGAGATAGTAAAATAC
>NC_043710.1:77206674-77208531 GCF_006229205.1 Suricata suricatta | reverse complement strand
GTGCTTTCTATACAATGAATTTAAATGAGCTATTTTGTTGGATATAAGTGAAGAATCAAATCTAGATTTGTAAATAAATGGAGATAGTAATGTAGGCTTTAATCTTATCAACAAAATTAAATTATTCTGATTCAGAAAACTGACATTACCCAAAACTGGACCCAACTGGAGAGAGAGAGAGAGAGAGAGAGAGAGAGAGAGAGAGAGAGCGAGCAAGCATGAGTGAGGGAGGAGCAGAGAGAGAGAAGGAGACACAGATTCTGAAGTAGGCTCCAGCCGCTGAGCTGTCAGTGCAGAGCCCAACACAGGGCTTGATCTCATGGACCATGAGATCATGACCCGAGCCAAAATTGGATGCTTAAATAATTGAGCCACCCAGGCACCCCTAAAAACCTTTAGGATAAATATATGTATTCAGAATATAGAGGCTACTGCTTTTCTTTTGAGTTTTCTATATATCTTTGCTAAAGAATTAAAAATAGGAGATGATGATGATGAAGAAGAAAGGATAAATAAAAGGAAAAGGGATACAGAACACATGGTAAACAGAAGTGAAGGAAATATGTGGCTGTTTATACCTCAGCTGATGTCAAACAGACAACAATGTGGGGCACCTGGGTGGCTCAGTGGTTTAAGTGCCCGGATGACCTTGGCTCAGGTCATGATCTCACTGTTTGTGAGTTCAAGCCCCACGTAGGGCTCTGTGCTGACAGCTCAGAGCCTGGAGCCTGCTTCACATTCTGTGTCTCTCTCTCGCTCAGCCCCTCTCCCACTCATGTTCTGTCTCTGTCTAACATAAACAAAACATAAAAAAAAAATTCTAAAACAGACAGCAATGTGTCTTCCATAGAACACAAAAAATATTAGAAATCCACTGCCTCTATCCTCAAAACTATATTCATACTCAACCCATTGAATAATATGAAGTATAGCAAGTAAAATAAAAGGACCTTTAATTAAAATGTAATAATCGTTACTACATTTCTTATATTTCATTCTTGGACTCTTGGACTCATGGTACTTTTTTATTAAGTTTTTTGAATGTTAATTCTGGGATCATTAACAGATGGTATTATATTAGTTCCAGGTGTACAACACAGTGATTCAACAGCTCTATACATTACTCCGTGCTCATCATGGTAAGTGTACTCTTTAATCCCCATCCCTTATTTCACTCATCCCCTAAATTACCTCCCTTCTGGAAACCATCAGTTTGTTCTCTATAGTTAAGAGTCTGTTTCTTAGCTTCTCTTTTTCTTCCTTTTTCCCATTCCTAGCTTGTTTTATTTCTTAAATTCCACATATAAATGAAGTCATATGGTATTTGTCTTTCTCTGACTGACTTATTTCACCTAGCATTACACTCTAGCTCCGTCCACATACTTGCAAATTACAAGATTTCATTCTTTTATGGCAGAATAATATTCCATTGCACATATACACCACCCCTTATTTATCCGATCATTTATCAATGGACACTTTTCCTGCTTCCATAATTTGGCTATAGTAATTAATGCTGCAATAAACACTGGGATGTATGTGTCCCTTTTAATTACTGCTTTGTATATTTTAGGTAAATATCAGTAGTATGATTACTGGATCATGGGGTAGTTCCCTTTTTAACTGTGAGGATCTCCGTACTGTTTTCTGCATAGGGCACAGTGCTTATACTTCATGACAGTTTCAAGAGCTTTATTATTAAAAAATAAATGCATTAAAATAACTAATTACTTAAAAGCCTTAAACACCACTGAGTGATTTTAAGAGTATGACATAGAGACACCGTACCTATGGCAATATGAGCATGTTTTTGTCTTTTGAAAATTTACAAAATGAAGTGTTGCAAAACCAAGTTTC
>NC_043710.1:77192518-77206574 GCF_006229205.1 Suricata suricatta | reverse complement strand
ACATTCTACCCTATATCATAGAAGATAGAGTTTGAAAATGCATTTTCCAAAACGTATTGCAATCCTAGTTCTTCTTTAGACTCCTCCAACAGGAAGTAGTAGCATGTGAGTTAGAAGGTAAAGGGGCCTTTTTTGTAAGAGCAAGAAAGAGGGAATGGTGTGGGACCCAGCAGAGGTGAGGTTTTTCAGCAGCCTTTAGATATCCTCCTGTGAGTCACCTACCTATGAACTTTAGAAGTAGTTTCAGATCCTCATCTTCTTGATACCATGGAAACTGGGAGGGAATCTGAGAGCCAACAGCAGTCTTCCCTGATATGATCAACTCAAGCTCCCTCCCCAGAGTTTTGTTAACCTGATTCTTTGTATTAAATATCATCTTTTAATTTCTTAGAGAGATATTTCACCATATACTGACTGATACACAAACTGATCCCACGATGGGGGGAAAAAACTTCAAAGAATTTGTGTAAGGGCACATCACATCATTATTCTTTGTAACAGTGAGTAGTCACAGGTTTCAAAACTGAGCATTACATGAAGAATGCGTTAATAAAATGTGAGGAGAATATGTCTGAAAAGTAAGGAGCAACAACTTAGAAACAGAAGCATGACTATCTATGAAAACATTAGTGGTGAGAATTAGTGGTGAGAGGAATAAAGTAATATAATTCATATGTAAGTGTCATGTCTGTAAATCAAAACACATTCACTCCATACTCCATATTTGATGTTTTCATGTATATTTTCCACTTAACATTCAATAAAGAGAGTAGGTCCTTATGGAGATGGATGGGTGCTGAGAAGACCAGAAGAAAAGGGGAAATAAACTATAACACAATAACATGAAATGGAACAGTGTAAAACATAAATAAGATACCAAAGGGAGAGCTTTGAATGGACGCATGAATACAGTGCATTATGAACTGAGGGCTGCAAAAGCGTATAAACTCTCTCTACCCCCAAAGATCAGAAAGGAAGCAAAAAATGTGGCACACACAAAAAATGTTTTAATCACTGATTGTTTTATCTAAATTTACACTATTATTTTCAAATTTATTTTTCATTGTAATACTTTGTACTAAAATTTAGATTTTGAAAATTCAATTCTCAATAAATGAACATCTCTTAGGCATATTTTCTTGAAACTTTTCATGTGTACCTGAACTCATACTATGCAAATACCCATGCATTCTAAAACAATGATTAAATTTAAAATACAGAAGCTTTTGAAATGTTGCATATGGCTTCTGCTCTCTCAACCTTCTTTTACAAATGCTGTATTAATTGAATTCAGGTTTTTATTTTTTATATTTATTTATTTATTGAGAAGAAGATTTAGAGAGTGAGTTGGGGAGGAGCAAAGAGAATCCCAAGCAAGCTCCACAGCTGTCAGCGCATGGACCAATGTGGGACTTGAATTCATAAACCATGAGATCATGACCTGAATCAAAAGCAAGAGTCAGACATTAACAGACTGAGCCACTCAGGCTACCTAAATTCAGGTTTTTAAACACATTGATATTTAAACATTTATATATATCAAGTATGTTAGCATTTAAAGATGATAACAAAACATGTTTCAGTAATACTGTTTTTCTTAAATACCAAAATTTCCCTCCTCTTCTCCTATCTACAAAAAGTTTATAGCCCTGTAAGTGACACAGACAGGCCTTCAAGAAATGTTAGTTGATTTCCCATTACATACCAACATCTTTCTACTGCAGGAGACTAATCTCTTTTTAATTATTCCACACTATCAAATTTGTTTGAGAAGTAATGTGCCCTGCTTTGGGAGACGATCAGCCTGAGCCAAACATGGAGACCCTATGCCTCTACTAGGGATTGGTCAAGGGTGAGCAATGAAAAATAAAAATCTGCTCCAGAGATATGAGAAAAAATTTTCCGCCTTGATGCAGGAAAACAGTATGGAGGTTGCTCAAAAATCTATCAATAGAACTCCTCTATGACCCAGCAACAGCACTGCTAGGGATTTACTCAAGGGATACAGAAGTGCTGATGCATAGGGACACATGTACCCCAATGTTCATAGCAGCACTATCAACAATAGCCAAATCATGGAAAGATCCTAAATGTCCATCACCTGATGAATGGATCAAGAAGATGTGGTGTATATATATATGCAATGGAGTATTACATGGCAATGAGAAAGAACGAAATATGGCCATTTGTAGCAATGTGGATGGAACTCGAGGGTGCAATGCTAAGTGAAATAAGTCAGGCAGAGAAGGACAGAGACCTATCATCTGATGAATGGATCAGAAGATGTGGTATATATATATACAATGGAGTATTACATGGCAATGAGAAAGAATGAAATCTGGCCATTTGTAGCAAAGTGAAAGGACCTTGAGGGTGTTATGCTAAGCAAAATAAGTCAGGCAGAGAAGGAGAGATACCATATGTTTGCACTCATAGATCTAACAGGAGAAACCTAACAGAGGACCGTAGGGAGGGGAAGAGGAAAAGAGAGTTGGGGAGAGAGAGGGATGCCAATCATGGGAGACTATTGAATACTGAAAAGGAACTGAGGGCTGAAGGGGGAGGGGGTGGAGGGAAGAAGGTGGTGGTAATGGATGAGGGCACTTGTGGGGAAGAGCACTGCGTATTATATGGAAGCCAATTTGACAATAAACTATTAAAAAATAAAATAAACTTTTGCAAATAAAAAAAAAGAATGACATAAACAGAATATCCTTTTGTTCCTCTTCATCCTTCCTCAAGCTTTGAACACAGTGAAAATGTGGTATCTCTTAATTTTAAACTGTTACAATAGGTAGGTACCGTGTGCCTATCAAACAAACAATAAGGCAGAGGACTAAACCCAAATGCTTAGGATGGTGAAATGCTTAACATGATAACATGGAAAAGTGGAAATATGGAGATAAGAATTCCTAATAGTTTTCTTTCTCTGCTGTATTAAATTATCTTTTTGGATTAGTCTCTAAGATATTTTTAAAATATAATCAAATGGGATTCTTGTGAACTATAAAAACACATGGATGCGAAGTGTTAGAGAGGAAAGAACTTTGAATTTTATCATTAATAAAAACAAAAGGAGGCAATTATTATATTATCTCCGATATTCATAGAATTGAGCTGAAGGGGGGATTCATCTGATAAAGTTTTATAGTTTAAAGCAGATGACTCAGTTTCAAAATAAAATTTAAAGACAATGAAAATTATAATAGGTTTAATCTAGGGTATCTATTATAGTCTATAATTTAGACAATCGTTACTTGAATCGTTAAGTTACTACTCATTTCACAATTGGTTTATTATGCATATGGGTAGAAAATCCTTTAGGCCATAAGTCATCAATTAAAAATTGTTAACTTAGTAACAAGATTCTAATCAAATAATTTATTTTTGGAAAACAAGAACATGATTAAAATTGCTTTAAGGATTTTAATGACTCCTGTTACATATTAACTTAATTTTATAATTAGTGATAAAACATTTGTAACCATGTTTAGTTTAGTCTAACAAAAAGTGAGATGTTAAGTTCAGAAAAATAGGGACGCCTGGGTGTCTCAGTCTGTTGAGCCACTTCTTGATTTTGGTTCAGGTCAAGGTCTCAAAATTAGTGGGATTTAGGATTCCGCGTCACACTCCTTGCCCCACCCACCCCCACCCTGGCAGCTGTGAACCTTGAGCCCGCTTGGTTTCTCTCTACCTCTGTCCCCATTCTGGTCACACACACATGTGTGTCCCTGCACATGCTCTCTCCCTCTCTTTCTCAAAATAAATACAAAAACATTTAATTAAAAAAGGAATAATAATATTGCCTTTATACTAAGAACTCTCACTCTCCATTTTTAAACATCTTCTGTTCACTACAATGCTAACCACAGGTCTCCTCTCTCCCTTCTCTAATTTATTTTTTAATCTACCTCCTGCTTTCTTTACAAACATAAAACTGTTATGTCGTTTTTCTTCTTAAACTATTCAAAGTGCTTCTCATTGCCTTCAGATATCATCTAGTGTAATTTAAAGCCTACATGATTTGGCCACTATTTCTCTTCTCCAGTCTTCTTTGCATTCAAATAAGCATTCCATCCTCTATTCACACTGAACTAATGGTGCCTTTAGAATGTCTATGGTTCCAAGTGATTCCTTGTTCCACATTTTGGCTAAATGTGGCACTCACACTTTGAAAACAAAAAACAAAACTCTACCAAGTATAAAATAACATCTCATTGCAGAGGAAGCTGATTCATGTTTGTGCATTTTTTTTAAATTTTTGCTTTTCTTAGCCATTCTTTACTATTTTACTTTTTTAAACTTTTTTTTTTTAATTTTTGAGAGACAGAGAGAGACAGAACTCCAACAGAGGAGGGGCAGAGAGTGAGGGAGACAGAGAATCTGAAGCAGGCACCAGGCTCTGAGCTGTCAGCACAGAGCCTACTTGGGGCTCGATCCCATCATGACGTGAGCTGAAGTCCTTGGATGCTTAACCAACTGAGCCCTATTCTTTACAATTTTTATGTCTAGGTTATTTGTTAATATGTGTAACAAATACTTTCTTCCAGAAAATGTAGAGACTTTTTTTTATCATTTTTCCTCTATAATAATTTTTGATAAATCATTTTATAAATTTAATGTAATTGAATTTTTCAAGATTTTATGTTAGAGTTAATATTTTAAAATTTATTTATTAAAAAACCACTTATATTGAAATGATAAAATATTATTTTATCTGAGTCACGTTTATATACATTTTTTCAGCTTTTCCTTTCACATGTAGGTCTTTATTTCATCCAGAATTTTTTTCCTCACATGCAGAATAAATTTTACCCCTGATAAGTCCAGTATTATTTGCACCAATACCACATTATCATAATTGTTATAGCTTTATACATCATTTTTACATCTGATAGCAAACATTCACATATTAATTTTTATCAGTGTCTGGGTATTCTTGTTTATTTGTACTTCTAATAAACTTTATGCTAATCTTACCAAATTCCTTAGAAAGTCTTATGGTGGTTTTGATTCTATGAAAGTTTAAAATTTTTCTCACAAAATTACTGCATGCAGATTGTCTAATTTTTTCCCTTGGTTACTTTGTATTTGTATTGCTTCAACTTCAATTTTTGAAATTATATTTCTACCTTTTCTTTGGTCCAGCAATTATAAATTCCATTGTATTTTTAATTTCAGTGTCCATATGCTTATTGCTAATATGTAGAAATACATTTGGTTTTTGTATATTTCTTTTTGAACTTCTTAAATTGCTGAACTCAAAGAGTATGCTCTAGGACTGGTTTTTGTTGTTGTTGTTTAGATTACTTGCGAATTTATCTGTAATAATCATGTTATCTGAAAATGGGAACAGTTTTATTTCTTTTTTCCCCAGTCTGTATGCAATTTTGCTTCCTGTTTTTGCTTTACAGCATTGGCTGAAATTTCAAGTACTATTCTGAATAAGAATGGTAAGAGTAGACATACTTACCCTCTTCCTGATTTTGGAGGATTGTGACCACTAAGTATAATATTAACGGTTGGCTTTTTGTAAATGTTATTTATGAAGTTGTTTATCAAGAAGGTTTCTTCTATTCCAGTTTTCTAAGAATTGCAATCATGAATAGATGCTGAATTTTATCAAATGTTTTACTCTGCATTGATTTATATGATCATGTGATTTTCATTTGTCAACCTGTCGAAATGGTGGATATCATTGGATGATTTTTAAATATTGAGCCAAACTTGCATTCCTAGAATAAACCCCACTTGATAATTTTCCATAATTCTTCTTAGACATTGCTAAATACTATATGATATTTTTCTAAGGCATTTTGTATCTATATCCATGAGTGATATTGAACTGTAGACATTTATTTTTTATATTTTTAGTTTTTTGTACTTTGGTTTTGTTATCATGGTAATACTAGCTTCAAAAAATAAATTAGGAAGTATCTCCCTTTCTACTATTCTTAAAATGTTTCTATACAGAACTGATGATAATGACTCTTTCAACAGTTTAAATTTTTCAGTGAAACTATCTGGGCTTGAAATTTTCTTCTTTGAAAAAAATTCTTTTATGAATTTAATTTCCTTAAATTTTGATAGTTACAATGACTATAGTGATATCCTCTGTTTCATTACCACTATTTGTGATTTGTATCGTTTTTTTCCTATTTGTCAGTCTTACTGGAAATTTGTCAACTTTGTTGATTTTTTCAAAAAACAAGCTCTTTGCTTTATTGATTTTTCTCTATTGTTTTTCTGTTTTGTTGATTTCTTCCTTTTATTACTTGGCTCCTTCTGCTTGCCTTTGGTTTATTTTGCTCTGCTTTTCTAGGTTCTTGAGATGTGAGCTTATATTATTGATTTGAGACATTCTTTTCTAATATATACACTTAGAGCTGTA
Source organism: Suricata suricatta (assembly GCF_006229205.1). Taxonomy (NCBI): domain Eukaryota; kingdom Metazoa; phylum Chordata; class Mammalia; order Carnivora; family Herpestidae; genus Suricata; species Suricata suricatta. Next base: position 77,200,183 of record NC_043710.1, on the reverse strand, counting down.
GATTCTCTTGGCAACACTGCTTTGGCTGTAATCCATACACTTTTATATGCTCCATTTTCATTTTCAATTACTTCACTGTATTTTTTTTTAATTTTCTTCAGGATGTTTTCCTTTGTAAATTAGTTTCTAAATTTGAGGAGATTTTTCTGTTATCTTAACTCTTAGTATTCCATTGTGATTGGAAAACATATTATCTATGATTACAATTTTTTTTTTTTGTTGTTGACTTTTGTTATATGGCCCAGTGCTTGATCCACCTTTTATATGTTCCTTGAGCACTTAAAAAATACATTCTGTTTACTGGATAGAGACTTTGCTTAACAATATATTTTATTCTGTTGGTTGATCATAATGCTGAGTTATTTGATACTCTTGCTAATTTTCTATGTATAAGTTATTGAGAGAAGAGTTTCTATATCACCAATTGTGAACTTGTCTATTTCTATTTTAGTGCTAACAGCTTTTACTTCGTACCTTTTGTAGCTATATTGTTTGGTTCATACATTTTTAGAAGTTCCATGTCTTCTTGGATGTTGACCCTTTTAACATTATAAAATGCTTTTTTTGTCATTGACTCCTTCTTCTTCTTCTTTGTCTTTGTCTTCTTCTTCTTCTATTGGCTCTAACATCTTTTTTGATATTAATGTAGCCATTCCTACTTTGAATTAATATTTGCATGATCAGTTCTTCTATACTTATACACTATAGAATATAAACTGCCAATATTTTATAATTGAAATTGCTGTCTTGTAGAGACCATATAATTGGCTCATTTCAAAAGATATTCTGCTGGGGTTAAGTCATTTAAGCATCAGACTCTTTAATTCTGGTTCAGATCATTATCTCATGGTTCGTGGGACTAAGACCCCACAAAGCCTGAAGGCTGGCAGTAGGAGCTGCTAGGGATTCTCTCTCTCCCTCTCTCTCCCTCTACCCCTCTCCCACTCATACACACACACACTCTCTCTCTCTATCAAAATAAATAAATAAACAAATAAGCTATTAAATGATATTCTGCCAATTCCTGCCTTTTAGTGTAGCCATGCTATTTATATTTAATCCAATTATTATGTTAAGAATTAAGACTGTTACTTTACATTTTCTCTGATTTTTGTTTCTCTGGTTGCATTTTTATTTCTTACATGAACATATTTCAGAATTCCATTTTAACTTATCTATACTTTTGCTTAGTATATCTCTTTTTATATACAATTCTAGTGGTTGTTCTGAGTATTTCATTACATATACAAAACTTACCCACATGATTACCCCATTTATAATATATTTTTCAAATATTTCCTCTCTATATAGAATCACGTCACACAGTGCTACATTTTTTGCTTCAATTTATCAAAATATAAATCCACTATCAAAATTTAGGGAGTCAAGAGGAAAAAGAAAGCCTACTGCATTTATCCCATGGCTTTGCTTACCATATTCTTTTTTCCTTCCTTGTTTCCGAAAGTTACTTCTCTCGTTTTCTGTTTGAAGAAATTTCTTTAGCCAGTGTTTTAGCTCTAGGTCAGTTAGCAAGAAATTATCTTTGTTTTCTTACACCTTAGAATGACTTGATTTCTCTTTCATTGATAAACGTGTGTGTGTGTGTGTGTGTGTGTGTGTGTGTGTGTGTGTGTGTGTAGAATATAGATTCTGCCTGACAATGGTTTGCTGTTAGCACTTGAACGATACTGTACCACTTCTGACTTCCACGGTTTCTGGTAAGAAATCTGGTATCTTTTAAGCTCTTTTTCTCCTACAGATAGAGTCTCATCAGTCTCATTTCTCTCTTGTTTTCAAGATGGTTTTTTGTTTGTTTGTTTGTTTATTTGTTTAGAAACATACACACATATTTGATTATGATGTGTCTTAATGTGGGTTTCATACGATTCATTCAGATTGGGGTTTTCTCAGTTCCTTTTATCTGTACATTTATGTCCCTTGATAAATTTAGCCATCAGTTTCTTTTCAGCCATCATTTCTTTTAGTACTTTCACCTCAATGCTCTTTCCCTTCAGCTTTTGAGACTCTGATAATACAAATATTAGATAATTTCTTATAGTGCCACAGTTCCCTCAGGTTCTGTCCATTTTCTGTTTTGTTTTGTGTTCTCAGTCTGCTTTCTCTGCCTGTTGTTTTATCTTCCTTATGTTTTCTCTACCGATTCACTACATATTTTTTTCTAACTTCTATTCTCATAGTGAACTAGACTGGCCTGTATATTCTGGTTACTTTGTTTTCAGTCCCATTTGGTTCTTCTTTATATCTTATATTTTTAGCTGAGACTTTCATTATTTAAAAATTGTCTGGTTTCCTAAGTTCCTCTTTCTTTTCTCCTTTGATTAGAACAGTTCTTATTGGTTAATATTTTTATCTGTGCCTGTTGATATTTTCAGGTTGCAGTCTACCTTAACTCCAGGTCTTGGATATATGAGTCAAAAATATAACTCAGGGATCTAAGCTTTTGTTTGTTTGTTTGTTTGTTTCTCCAGTCTCCATATTCCTAGCAACTATGCCTTTTTTCCATCATTGAAGAATCTTCATATATTTGTTTTTTGTATGATGTGCAGGGCTTTTAGTTGTACTTATCAGAAAAAACTAAGGGAAATTATGCCTACATCATCCTCCCGGAAGTCAGAGTCCTCATCATTGCCCTGTAAAAGCTCTAGGTTACTTCCTTTTGCATTTATTTATTTTTTATTGCAACTTAATCACAATATCATTCTCCAAAGGGTTACCACAAGTCACTTGTGTGGTACCCATTACGTTATGTCTTTTAAAATTCACCTAATAACTATGCATCTCTATTGTTTAGTTTGTCATTAAGAAAAAAGCTTTATATAATTAGATTCATGTAATATGTAGTCTTTTCTCTGTATTATTGATTTCTTTCTTCAATATTATGCTGTTAGTATTTATAACTTTTTAAAAATGTTTACTTATTTTTGAGAGAGAGAGAGCACACATGTGAGCAGGGGAGGGGCAGGGAGAGTAGGAGACCGGGAATCTGAAGAGAACTCTGCTTTGACAACAGAGAGCCCGACGTGGGGCTCGAACTCACAAATCATGAGATCATGACCTGAGCTGAAATTAGACACTTAGCCAGGTGCCCTTGTGTTTTTAATATTATTCTGAGTTTTTATTTGAAATATTTTCTTATATTTTTGTTTCTCTACAGTAATGTCTTATATGAATAGATCATAATGTATGTATCCATTTGACTTTTTGATTAATTTTAGATTATTTCCAGTTTTTGTCATTTTAGAAATAAAAATGCTACTATGCATGTTTGCCTACATGCTGGTTGCTTCAAGTGTGTGGGCTTATAAAACAATATTAAATTATTGTTGTTATCATTGTTATTTTTAATGTGAAGAAATGCTGTATCCATAAATGAAAACACATTCACCTTGTAAAATGTGATTTGAAGTAGTAAGTACATTATTTTTCAAGTTTTATTATTATGCATATTTCAGACCAGTTTTATGTTAATTTATTGGCTTAGATTTTTTTTGCATCTCATGGGAAATGGGAATATGCTACTCTTTGTTCTCAGGTATCTCTTATTTCATTCATAGCCCTAGGTTAGTGGCCCATGTTTACTGAATACCCCTTGAGCCAGGGCATCTGGTGGCTCTATGTGTTAACCATCTGACTCTTCATTTCAGCTCAGGTCATGATCTCAGGGTTCCTGATTTTGAGCCTCATGTCAGGCTTCATGCTGGTGGTATGGAACCTACTTGGCATTCTCTCTCTATTCCTCACTCTGCCCCTCTGCCATTGATGCTTTTACATGGTCTCTCTCTCTCAAAGTACATAAATAAACTTAAAAAAAAATCCCTGAGCCAAAGTGCCAAATATTTTTCATCTATTTTTTACAGTGCAACAGCCCTCTCTGCTTTCTAAGTTTGTGGGATTCAGTTCCAATCTATACTGCAGAAGAACTATGCATCTTTTCCCCCACCAAGTTTGTTTATTATGTACTGTTTGATATTAGTTATTATATATCAGTAGTCTGGCTGCTGACAATAACTAACTATGTTCCTCTATGTTTTAAACTTCATATTTTTCTTCCTTGTTTTCTATTTTCCTTGATTCTTGTTTTAAAGCAGTGTATTTTGCATTTTGTCGTACAAGTTCTGTGTATAAAATGGAGATTTGGAAGATAACTATCTTAATCAAACATACTGACCATAACTCTACTAAATATTCTTCAAAATGTAAGACACAAATATGATGTATTATTTCATAAAACACTATTTCTGTGCTATATTAAAAAATCTTTAACTGCAAATACTCTTATTTACCTTTGACACTACTCTGTAGTCACATGTTTTTGGAAGTAGCTGCAATGTAAGTCTGAAGAATAGTTTTCTCATGGACACAAAGCCCAACCTTAGTTATCAAGCAAGCACCAAACAGTAGAATAGAAGGCTAAGGAACATAAATTTAAAATATACCTATATATGATTTTTGGAAAAGAGACAATAGAGCCCTTGAAAGTAACACTCTGAATCCTCTAGAAAAATCAATAATGGTTCCACTGAAAAATAAATTTTTCTATCCCAGCCATGAACATTAATTATTGTCAAGCCTGAAGAAAGGAAAAAAAAAACATATATGGTCCATTTTAGAAAAAATCATACTTTAACTTTTAGTGTTCTATTCCTTAGCAAGAAAAATGTTTTCTTTTAGCATAAGCATATGTGAAATGGAAGAACTTGAAATGACAGTCTTGAAAAATTTTTTAAAGATTCATCTTGAAATATGTAAAAATTGCATATTTGTTAATATCAGTTAACTTACACTCATGAAAGTTTTATTAATATTAGTTATGGGGATTTTAATAATGCTGCCTTTTATCTATTTTATTTTATTATTGTCATTATTGTTCTTTGATTGGGCTTACTAAACTTCAAATATCACTCTTCAGGAGGTATAAGACAATATTTTAGTATTTGAAGTTATAAATACATAACTATAACTTTTCTCCTACTTTCTTCCTATTTATTAGCTTTAAATCCACTACATTTGATTACTATTATTCTGTTGTATTATTACTCACAGTAGTTTATTGACCATATACTGTAGTTTAAACAATTGCATGTTTCATCCTCACAATGTTATGAAATGATAGTATTCAACCTTCACTGTATAATTAAGACTTTGAGGCACAGGATTTCAAAAACTGCCCAAAGCTAGAGTTCCAAGTTTTAGCAACTGAATTATAAATCATGTCTGTATGATTTTGAAAATTTTTCTCTTTTCGCCTTATATACAAGGCGCCTGGGTGGCTCAGTCTGTTAAGCCTACAGCTTTGGTTCAGGTCATGATCTCATGGTTCGTGGGTTGGAGCCCCGCATCGGGTTCTGTGCTGACAGCTAACTCAGAGCCTGGAGCCTGCTTCAGATTCTGTGTCTCCCTCTCTCTCTGACCCTCCCCTGCTCGCAGTCTCTCTTTGTCTCTCAAAAATAAATAAAAAATAAAAAAAATAAAAATTTTTCTCTTAACGGTTGCATCCTGTTACCTCCCACGCACACAAATTACAATTAAACAAACAACCCATCAAACATTGTAATATGTCATTTGTAATGCTGGTATTTATCACTTCTAATGACAATTATTTTCCTATATTTTTTCCTCACTATGTGCTAAAAATTATTTGTAAATAACATATTTACTACTTCGTTGTTAATTGTTACTTTGTTTCCTCACAAATGTGTATAGCATTTCTTCATACAGTAGTAATAATAAAAAGAACTTGCAGGGGCGCCTGAGTGGCTCAGTTGGTTGGGTGTCCGACTTCGGCTCAGGCATGATCTCATGGTCCATGGATTCGAGCCCCGCGTTGGGCTCTGTGCTGACAGCTAGCTCAGAGCTTGGAGCCTGCTTCTGATTTCTGTGTGTCCCTCTCTCTCTGCCCTTTCCCTGCTCATGATCTGTCTCTCTCTGTCTCTAAAAATAAATAAATGGAAAAAAGAAAAAGAACTTGCAGTTACTTTATGAATGGTTTCACAAATTTAAGAATTTTGTGGATTCTTTGTTTTTCTCTACATATCCGAGCAGCTTTATTGCTGTAAAACGTTTTTTGTAGGAGTGCCGGGGTGGCTTAGTTGGTTAAACATCCATCTCTCAATTTCGGCTCAGGTCATATCTCACTGTTCAAGAGTTCAAGCCCTACGTTTGACACTGATAGCCTAGAGCCTGCTTCAGATTCTCTCTCCCTCTCTCTCTTTCCCTCCTTTGCTCACATCCTCTCTCTCTCTCCAAAAAAATAAACTTAACAATATGCTTCATGTATACTTACTTCACTTTTATTATCTCCATAATTAAGTTAATGTTTCCCTTCTTGTTGACTACTCTCATAATCTAGCTAAGAAAAGAAAAATAAACAATGAAACAAAAATAAAATGCCAAAAACAGCACAAGACACAGTATCTAAAAAACTATGATAATGCTTTGAATATATGAGATATTCAATAAATATTTAATACTAAATCAATAGATATTTTTTGTGTATTTCAAATATATATAATACTTAAAAATTATATAAATTTATAAATGTATATACATCTATGTACTTTATGTAAAAATTAACCTATTAAAATTTTTAAATAAAGATTGAAGAACAGTAACATAGTAAACACAGTGCTTTGTATATAATAAAAGCTGATTACATTTGTTGATTTAAATCTCAATTTGATTAACTAATGAAGGAAAAGAATAACACATGGTGTCTTTTTTTGCCATGTTCTACCTAAGCCCAGGAGATTATATCCTGATGTGAGTACTTCAGGGAAAAGACTTTTATACTCTAAATAGCTTGCTCATTCACAATGCTTTAATGATGACTTGAAGCAAGTCAAACTCTAGTATGGATGTGATAGGGATAGTTTGTATAAATATCCCAGCCATGGAGAAGGTATATACTTTATAATCCTTAATGGTATATTAAAATAAAAAGAAACTAAGGGAGTGGAGTGTCATCAATCATGTTATCACTACGTGAAAAACTGAATTTTGACATCACTTCCCAATTGCTATGTTAAATTGTAACTTCTGCTTTTGCCGAAAGTGCTTTCTTTCTTCCCCTTTTACAAACTATATAGTAGCAGTTTTAGTTTGTAAATGAATATTCAAGTTGTATTTTTTATGTCCTAGGCCTATGGCCTAGACAATTCCTCACAATATTCTCTATTTTGTGTGTAGACTTTCGAGTATTTTTTTTCATTAGCATACCTCCATCAATAAAATGTTTTGAGATTTTTTTTTATTAAGGGTATATATAAAACATTACCTAGATCTCTTGTTTTGTTGGAAATACATATTGCACTTCAAGGTGATTCTCCTATTTTACTCAGCTACTATCTATCTAGATGTTATATTTCTATGGCCTTTTTGTTCTTTCCACTATATAAATAATTATTTATATAGCATCTATCTTCTTGTTTGCTGTAAAATTAATGTGATTGTTATAATAATAACAATGTATTTCACTGTATAAAACACAATTATTTCCCTCTTCAAACCATGTAGTTTGTTTTTGAGTTATATATTTTTTAAAAGGAAAGGAACTCTGAGAAAGACAACAAATTAATATCACCCATATGGCTCTACCTTATTTTTCATCCTACCAGGAGGTATTTAACCCTGCTTTTATGCTGAAAT
>NC_043710.1:77186057-77192418 GCF_006229205.1 Suricata suricatta | reverse complement strand
TGCCAGACAGCAATAGACTATATGTATATACTTTTCAGAAATCATGGTGGCATGGACAATGCCTATCTCAGTATAATCAATGTGTATATCAGACCAGACAGACCTGCATGAAGCCTTAAATTGTGGAAGGTTTCTGAATACCTTTTCAGGACCTAAAAATGGGGAGGCAATTATTACTGTATTGCTCCTAGCCCCATTGAATATGACATAGAGTGGATTATATTTGTTATGAAACATTGAGTAAAACCATATCTGTCCACTGAGAAAACAGGAGAGAGGTTAAATTAGCAACTTGTTGGACTGTAGGAAATATTTTAATTAAGCTCATATTATTTGTAAACTATGGAGATGTCACAAGCATACTTGGGAGAGAATGGAAAGTGGAAATGAAATATACAACTCTGTAAATTATCATTTGATAGAACATTTCCCCTCTATCTCTCAGAAGTAAAAACCATCAAAGCATTTTTCCCTAGTTTGTTTATTAGATGCTGACATTTACTTTACTACTTTTTATGTATATGTTAGGTATTTGAAATGGAATTTATGACTTATTGAATTAATTCCTAATAGCCATAACATACACACCCGTATGATATCTGTCCCCTCATAGTCACCCCTAACTTGCACTTTGAACTAATTCTAAGGATGTCCACCTTCCTGCGAGAGCACGCCTATCTGTTCACATGTGTGAGTGGTGTGGAAACTTGATCTCAGCCTCCATTCACTTTCCTCATGCATCTCTCTCATCATTAGCACATCTAGCACAGCCCTCTGTGGGGGTCCTAACATAGTCTACTAGCTATAAATCTATAATAGTTGGTGAGTTTACCTGAATGTCTTGCTTTATTGGAAATACAAATATTGAGCTCATAATGCCAATGAAATATCCTCAGAAAGTTTCATCTTCAGTGAGCCCTTTTACATGTTTTATAGCATGGCACAAGCGAAACTTTCTTGATAGCTTTATCTTGCCTCAACCTTAGCACTATTTGGATATTTTGAAGAGTCACTATAATACAGGTCTTAGAATAGTTTAGCCTCTTAGAAAAACTTGATTAACTTGTAAAGTAGTGACTTTGGGTTATAAAGAATCTTATCAGTCAGGCTTTACATATTCAGGCAATTTGACAAGTGAGATATTCTGGAAGAGTTTCTTGGGATAATCAGTTTTGTGAAATTTTTCTTTGGCATAACTACTATTTGTCAGCCTTCTCCAGCCATGCATATTTTCATGTACCCTAAATTTTTTTCATTAAGTGTGTCTTATAAAAATAAGTTAATTCACCATGAAATAATTTACTTTTATTCATTTTTATCTAACATTACTACTATTCCGCTGTTATTCCAAACATGATTAAAAACAATAATTAATACAGCAATAATGAATTGCTTTTGTGTTCATAGCATTCCCCAGGATTGATATTTTTTTAGTTGTTTCAAAATGGAGATTTTAGAGTATTTATGCTTTTACATTTTGATTTTAAATAATACTGTTAAAATCTCTCTTCTTTTTGTCTCTTTTCAATCATTTTTTAGTCTCAACTTTTGCGTGTACTCTAATGAGAAATACAGTAAAAATGGAAAAATGAAGAAGCATAAGAACAAATAAGCCCTGAAAAATTATATAAACCTCTTCATATAGAATTCACACCTGCAGACTTTCAACTGTGCTCCTGAAATATCAGTGTACTTCACTTACACATTTCAAAATATTATTTTTTCAGCTCATAGTTTTGACAAAATATATATCATGTACCCATGGAGTTTGTTATATATGTTAGAATTTTTTGGTTTGTTTGCTTTATTTTTAAATATTGTGGCTCCTGTCTATGTGCATTTTTATTATTGTCCTAATTCCATGTGGTACAATTCTGAATATGGCCCATAATCCAGCACTGGAAATCTGCAAAAATGACAGAAGCATAGATATACTGTGGCCCTAGTACATCAGAGGAGAGTCAGGCATGGTTGGTTTGTCACAGCATGGTGGCTTTTGCACAGTGGGAAATCTTTAGAGCACAAGTGCTGGCTAGCTGAAGCAGTAACTGCTGTGGCTGATCTCATGAAATTTTATGGGCAGCACAGGCAACTGCAGCAGGCCCTGCTAAGGGAATAGACAAGGAAGAAAATAATAGATGGGAAATGAGCTGACAAAGACTTATAAAAAGACAAGAACACCTGGGGACTACAGGATATAACTTGAAGGGATTAGTGAGGACAATATTGTAAAGGGCTGGGAATAAGAGTACAGAACTTGAGGTTCAGAAATGGTTATTGTTTTTGTAATTTTTATTATAACCCCATCCCTGCTTTCTAAACCTGTAAGACTTGGAGAAATGTTGACTACATAAATAAAACTTTCATTTACAGATGTGTGTATGTGTTTGTATGCATATCAAATGTAAAATTATCCTCAGTATGAATTTATACATAAGCAAGGTACTACTAAGCAAAATGTATAAGTCTTGTTTCATTTTGGCCCACCTTCACCAGAAGCCTTAGTGAATGGATTTATTAGATAAGTATTGTTATGAGTGGAATGAGTTGTAATGATAGATACCTAAAATGATCACCTATTTATTAAAAATATCATACAAGAAGGATTTATAAAAATTACAAAGGATGTGGAAAGGTTGCTGACTTTTATAAGCTATTATTATATGTTATATATTATTATAACTTATAATTTTATAAGCTGAACATACCCTATATATAATCAGTGGTTGGCTAAATAATAGAATGATAATAACATGCCAAAATCCTCATTGTGCTTCCTTCCAGTTACTAATCAACAGGGATAATGACTTCCTCAACTTCTAGCACCGTAAATTATTTGCATGCTACCAAATTTTCTATGAATGAATCCTTATAGTATGTGCATTTTTGAACTTGGCTTACTTTGCTAAGTTTGTTTATTAGATTCATCCATTTTGTTGTATGTCTATGTGGTTATTTTTTTCTCATTTGATAAATCTTTTTGTAGTTGTTTTTCCCCTTGATATATGTGTTCTTTCTATATTCTGCATAACAATACTCCTTCAAATTTATGTATTGTGAATTTCATCTTCCTGTTTTGACTTTGCATTTAACTCTCTCAGTAATGATTGTTAATGTATAGAATTTAACATCATACAATATTTCAAAATTTTCTTTTACAATTAATGTTTATGGTGTGTTTGTGTGTGTTTGGTTTAGAAATATTTACTGTGTTATTTAAAAAAATAAAAGTTTCCATTTTATTATTAGATACTCAAACCTTCTAGAGTTGATTTCTGTTTATGCTGTGAGGTAAGGGACAGGGTTATATACTTTCATATGGATACATAATTAAGCAATTTAAGCCTTTTATTGAAAAGACCATCCTTTATTCACTATACTGCAGCATCACATTTTCTTAAATCAGATGTATATATGTGGTCTCTTCATGAACTCTATTCTATGCATTTATTCTCTCCCCAGTACTGCAAAGGGTTAATTGCTTTATTTACAATTAGCTTTGATATCTGGTGGTGTAAAATATCTCTTTGTTGCTGTTGTTCTTTTTGTCTTGGCTGTTCTTAGACTTTTACTGCTCCATATATGTTTTAACGTCAGCTTGCCAATGTCTCAGAAATTCACCTGGACTTTCGATTGTTATTTCAATGAATCTACAGATTAATTTAGGCAGGATTATCTTTCTCAAAAGATTGATCTGATAACCTATGAATATATAGTCTATCCTATCATTTCTTTAGGATTTTAATTCCTTCCAATAGTGTTTGGTAATGGTCACTGTGGTGGTTATGAATGTTTTATTTCATTCATTTATAAGTTTTAATGTTTTGGAAACTCATGTAATGTTATTTTTTAAAATACTTTATGATCTACCTAGAATTCTATAAAAGTGATCTCTAAAAAGACAATGACTTTTTATTGTTGTCTTCTCGAACTTAGGAATAAAACTTTAAATAATTATTTAAGTTGATGTATTTTTTCTTTCTTTTTTTTCAGATACTTGAATTAGTTATCTATTGGTTTTTAAGATTTTCCACCATAGGCTAATGACTTGCAAAGTTAATATTTCCATTATCTAAGTTTCCTGCATAAAGAATTTGAGTGTGGTTAAGTTGGTGATTTGTCTCCAGTCTTTTTCAACCCTGCAATCAAAATGTCACCTAAGGCAGCCTCCACTTCCAAGCTCATTCAGTGTTTATAAGCAGAATTCATTTTCTCATGGGTTGTTGGACTGAGGGTCTCAGTTCCTTACTGATTATTGAGTGGACTCCATTTAGTCTTTGCCATTTGTAACTCTTCAAAGGCAACTCACTAAATGGTAGCTGGGTTCAACAAAATGATAAAGCAAGATAGATTGAGGGTGAGAGGGACAGAGATGGACATCATGGTCTTTTAAAATTTAATCTTGGACATTTCATTCCATTGATTTTACTATATTCTATCCATGAGAAGTTACTAGGTCAGTCCCTTACAGAAGAAAAGGGTTATACAAGATCATGAACACCAGAAGGCAGAAATCATTGGGAAGTCTTTTAAAACAGCATAACACAAAATTCGTTATCAGATTATGAAGTTCTTTCCATATCCAATTTACAGAGAGGTTTTGAATTTTGAGCTCATGTTGAATTTCATCAACATCTTCATGTATTGAAAAAATCATATAATATGTCTCCTCCTTTCTTTTCCTACTCATTTTATCAGTTATATTCTCTGAACTGTGGCCAAATCTTCATTCTGAAATTAACACAAGAAGCATTATCATTTTTAATATATCACTATATTCTACTTATTAATATTTTGTTTAGAAATTCTGCATCTATTACAAGGAAAATGTTTACCTGCAAATTATCTTTTTATTATTTTATTGTCCTTCTTTATGTTAAGGTTATATTGTCATAAAATTAGTTCAGGTGTATTTTCTCTTCTCGAATAAAATGGATATGTTCTGAAGAAAAGTTAGTGTTTTTTGTCTTTAGCATATGAAAAAAATTACTAAAGAATCAATTTCAGTCTACATGTCTTCTTCAAGAAAGTTTTAAATTGGATTCAATTTTAATATTCTATGTGTTCTTTCTTTCATCCTTTATTTTTGAAACAAGTCATTAAAGTGTTTATTTTTATATAGTTTGTTGTCAAGTTGTTTTCCATTATAACACCCAGTGCTCTTCCCCACACGTGCTCACTTCCATGACCATCACCTCCCTTAATCTTTCCCTCTCAATCGTCAGCCCTCAGTTTATTTTCAGTATTCAAGAGTCTCTCATGATTTACCTCCCTCCTTCTCCCTAACTCTTTTTCTCCCTTTCTCCTCCCTATGATCCTAAGTTTCTCCTGTTAGACCTATGAGTGCAAACATATGGTATCTGTCCCTCTCCGCCTGACTTATTTTGCTTAGCAGGACACCTTCGAGGTCCATCCACGTTACTATGAATGGCCAGATTTCATTCTTTCTCATTGCCATGTAATAATCCACATCTTTTTAATCCATTCATCAGTTGATGGACATTTAGGCTGTTTCCATGATTTATCTATGGTTGACAGTGCTGCTATGAACATTGAGGTACATGTGCCCCTATGCATCAGCACTTCTGTATCCCTTGGGTAAATCCATAGCAGTGGTATTGCTGGGTCTAAGGGAGTTCTATGGATAATTTTTTGAGGAACCTCTACATATTTTCCAGAGTGGCTATACTAGTTTACATTCCCACCAATAGAGTAGGATGGTGCCCGTTGCTCCACATCTTTGCCAGCCTCTATAGTCTCTTGATTTGTTCATGTTAGCCCTCTGACCACTGTGAGATGAAATCTCAGTGTGGTTTTGATTTGTATTTCCCTGATAATAAATGACACTGAGCATTGTTTCACATATCTGTTGTCCATCTATATGTCCTCTTTGGAGAAGTGTCTCTTCATGTCTTCTGCCCATTTCTTCACTGTATTATTTGTCTTTTGGATGTGGAGTTTGGTGAGTTCCTTGTAGATTTTGGATACTAGCCCTTTATCTAATAGGTCATTTGCGACTATCTTTTCCCATTCTGTCCGTTGCCTATTAGTTTTCTTGATTGTTTCCTTTGCAGTGCAGAAGCTTTTTATCTTGATGAGGTCCCAATAGCTCATTTTTGCTTTCATTTTCCACGCCTTTGGGGATGTGTCAAGGAGGAAATTGTTGAGGTCAAGGAGGCTGTTTCCTGTTTTCTCCTCTAGGGTTTTGTTGGTTTCCCATCTCACATTCAGCTTCTTCATCCATTTTGAGTTTATTTTTGTGTATAGTGTAAGAAACAGGTCTAATTTCATTCTTTTCGATGTTGCTGTTCAGTTCTCCCAGCACCACCTGTTAGGCTTTTCTTTTCCCCCATTGGATACT
>NC_043710.1:77184911-77185957 GCF_006229205.1 Suricata suricatta | reverse complement strand
AAAATACTCAACAAGATACTAGCTAATCGAATTCAACAGCATATAAAAGGAATTATCAGTCATGATCAAGTGAGATTCATTTCTGGGTTACAAGGCTGGTTCAATAATCGCAAATCCATCAGTGTGATACATCACATTAACAAAAGAAGGGAAAAAAAACATATGATCCTGTCAATAGATGCAGAAAAAGCATTTGACAAAATACAGCATAGTTTCTTAATAAAAACCCTCGAGAAAGTCGGGATAGAAGGAACTTAACTTGAACATCATAAAAGCCATTTAAGAAAAGCCCACAGCTAATATCATCCTCAGTGGGGAAAAACTGAGAGCTTTCTCCCTCAGATCAGGAACAAGACAGGGATGACCACTCATCACTGTTATTTGACATAGTACTGGAAGTCCTAGCATCAGCAATCAGACAACAAAATAAATAAAAGGCATCACAATTGGCAAAGACGAAATCAAACTTTATCTTTTTGCAGAGGACATGATACTCTCCATGGAAAACCCGATAGACTGCATCAGAAGCCTACTAGAATTGAACCATGAATACAGCAAAGTCGCAGGGTACAAAATCAATGTACATAAATTGGTGGCATTTTTATCCACCAATAATGAAGTAACAGAAAGAGATATCAATAAATTGATCCCATTCACAATTGCATGAAAAACCATGACATGCCTAGGAATAAACTTAACCAAAGATGTAAAAGACCTGTTTGATGAAAACTATAGAAAACTTACGAAAGAAATTGAAGAAGACACAAAGAATGGAAAATCATTCCATGCTCATCAATCAGAAGAATAAATATTGTCAAAATGTCAATACTACCCAAAGCAATCTACACATTCAATGCAATCCCAATCAAAATTGTACCCGCATTCTCTTCAAAGATAGAACAAACTATCCTAAAATTCATATGGAACCACAAAAAAACCGGAATAGCCAAAGTAATATTGAATAAGAAAACCAAAACAGGAGGCAGCACAATCCCAGATTTTTTTACCCACAAATGTATGGCCAATTAATCTTAACAAAGCAGGAA
>NC_043710.1:77172929-77184811 GCF_006229205.1 Suricata suricatta | reverse complement strand
TTCCTGCTTTGTTAAGATTAATTGGCCATACATTTGTGGGTAAAAAAATCTGGGATTGTGCTGCCTCCTGTTTTGGTTTTCTTATTCAATATTACTTTGGCTATTCTGGTTTTTTTGTGGTTCCATATGAATTTTAGGATAGTTTGTTCTATCTTTGAAGAGAATGCGGGTACAATTTTGATTGGGATTGCATTGAATGTGTAGATTGCTTTGGGTAGTATTGACATTTTGACAATATTTATTCTTCTGATTGATGAGCATGGAATGATTTTCCATTCTTTGTGTCTTCTTCAATTTCTTTCGTAAGTTTTCTATAGTTTTCATCGAACAGGTCTTTTACGTCTTTGGTTAAGTTTATTCCTAGGCATGTCATGGTTTTTCATGCAATTGTGAATGGATCAATTTATTGATATCTCTTTCTGTTACTTCATTATTGGTGGATAAAAATGCCACCAATTTCTGTACATTGATTTTGTACCCTGCGACTTTGCTGTATTCATGGTTCAATTCTAGTAGGCTTCTGATGCAGTCTATCGGGTTTTCCATGGAGAGTATCATGTCCTCTGCAAAAAGATAAAGTTTGATTTCGTCTTTGCCAATTGTGATGCCTTTTATTTCCTTTTGTTGTCTGATTGCTGATGCTAGGACTTCCAGTACTATGTCAAATAACAGTGATGAGTGGTCATCCCTGTCTTGTTCCTGATCTGAGGGGGGAAAGCTCTCAGTTTTTCCCCACTGAGGATGATATTAGCTGTGGGCTTTTCTTAAATGGCTTTTATGATGTTCAAGTTAAGTTCCTTCTATCCCGACTTTCTCAAGGGTTTTTATTAAGAAACTATGCTGTATTTTGTCAAATGCTATTTCTGCATCTATTGGCAGGATCGTACAGTTTTTGTCTTTTCTTTTGTTAACGTGATGTATCACACTGATGGATTTGCGATTATTGAACCAGCCCTGTAACCCAGAAATGAATCTCACTTGATCATGACTGATAATTCCTTTTATATGCTGTTGAATTCGATTAGCTAGTATCTTGTTGAGTATTTTTGCATCTGTATTCATTAAGGATATTGGCCTGTAGTTCTCTTTTTTTGTTGGGTCTCTGTCTGGTTCGGGAATCAAAGTGATGCTGGCATCATAGAATGAGTTTGGAAGTTTTCCTTTTATTTCTATTTTTTGGAATAGCTTGAGAAAGATGGGTATTAACACTGCTTTAAATGTCTGGTAGAATTCCCAAAGGAAGCCATCTGGACCCAGGCTCTTATTCGTTTGGAGATTTTTGATAACTGATTCCATTTCTTTCCTATTTATGGGTCTGTTCAAATTCCTATGTCTTCCTGTTTGAATTTTGATAGTGGATATGTGTTTTGGAATTTGTCTATTTCTTCTAGGTTGTCAGTTTGTTGGCATATGATTTTTCATAGTATTCCCTGATGACTGCTTTTATTTCTGAAGGATTGGTTGTAATAGATCCATGTTCATTCATGATTTTGTATATTTGGGTGTTCTCTCTTTTCTTTCTGTGGAGCCTTGCTAGAGGCTTATCAACTTTGTTTATTTTTTCAAAAAATAAACTTTTGGTTTCATTGATCTGTTCAACTGGTTGTTTTTGTTTTGTTGTTGTTGTTGTTTGTTTGTTTTTTAGGTAATATATAGTTTATTTCTGCCCTGATCTTTAGTATTTCTCTTCTGCTGCTGGGTTGGGGTACTCTTGCTGCTCTCCTTCTACTTCTATTAGGTGCTCTGTTAGATTTTGAATTGTGCTTTTACTTGTTTGTTGAAATAGGCCTGGATTGCAATATATTTTCCTCTTAGGACAACTTTGCTGTGTACCAGAGAGTTTGGATTGTTGTATTTTCATTTTTATCTGTTTCCATATTTTTTTTTAAGTTCTACTCTAATTGCCTGATTAGCCCAATCATTCTTTAGTGGGGTGGTTTTTAACCTCCACATTTTTGGAGGTTTTCCAGACTTTTTCCATAGTTAATTTCAAGTTTCACAGCATTGTGATCTGAAAGTGTGCATGGTATAATCTCTATTTGTTTATACTTATGGAGGGCTGCTATATGCCCCAGTATGTGATCTACCTGGGAGAATGTGCCATGTGCACTCGAAAAGAAGGTGAATTTCCTAACTTCAGGATGCAGAGTTCTAAATATATCTATCATTTCCATCTGTTCCAATGTGTCGTTCAGGTCCATTGCTTCTTTATTGATTTTCTATCTGGTTGATCTATCCATTGCTGTCAGTGGAGTATTAAAGTCCCCTGCAATTAGCACATTCTTATCAATAAGATTGTTTCTGTTTCTGATTGTTTTATGTATTTGGATTCTTCCAAATTTGACACATATTTGTTTATAATTGTTAGCTCCTCCTGATGGAGAAACCCTGTAATTCTTCTTCATCTTCATCTTTTGTTACTTCCTTTACTTTAAAATATAATTTGTCCATTATAGTTATGGCTACTCCAGATTTTTTTTTTTTTTTTTTTTACTTCCAGTTGCATGACAGATATTTCTCCATCCTCTTACTTCAAATCTGAATGTGTCTTCAGGTCTAAAATGAGTCTCTTGTAGACAGCAAATAGATGGATTTTGGAGAATTTAGCCCATTTATATTCAGTGTTATTATTGAAAAATATGAGTTTAGATTCATTGTCTTCTCTGTAGGGTTCATGCTTGTGGTGGTGTCTCTGGTACCTTGTATTTCTTGCAACACTCCTCATAGAATCCCTCTTAGGATTTCTTGTGGGGCTGGTTTGGTGGTGATGAATTCTCCTATTTCTCCTTTTCCTTCTTCTTTTTCTCCTTTGTTTCATTTTTATTTTTATACGCTGTGTATTTTTTGGAATTTTTCCATTTAATGAGAAATTGTGTTTGATACTATAGGATTATTAATATTTTCTTACATTCTTTTAGTATATGAAAGATATGTAGTGATTAATACTTTTCCATTCCTATAGGTTATTGTTCCAATTTTTGTTTTTTTTTATTCTATAGTCTTGTTAGAGTTAAATATATTAGTCTTAAAAAGACAAATTTTATTTTTTTTAATTTTTCTACTTTCCATTCCATTAATTTATATTCTAATTTGTTTCTATTTTCACCTCTTCTCCACAGTTTGGGTTAATTTGCTTTTTTAGCTTCTCAATTTTTTTTCAAATTCTAGTTGGTTAAAACTAATGGTGCAATACTGGTTTCAGGATTAGAATTCAGTGATTCACTACTTACATTCAACACACACTGCTTATCATAACAAGTGCTCTCCTTAATATTAATTGCCCATCTAGCCTACCTCCCACCCACTTCCCTCAGTCA
This sequence comes from Suricata suricatta, assembly GCF_006229205.1. Taxonomy (NCBI): domain Eukaryota; kingdom Metazoa; phylum Chordata; class Mammalia; order Carnivora; family Herpestidae; genus Suricata; species Suricata suricatta. The sequence goes on along the minus strand of NC_043710.1, from coordinate 77,181,494 downwards.
ACCCTCAGTTTGTTCTATATCATAAAGAGTCTCTTATGGTTTGTTTCCTTCTCTCTTTCCCCCCATCTCATATGTTCATCTGTTTGTTTCTCAAATTCCACATATGAGTGAAATGATATGGGATTTGTCTTTCTCTGATTCATTTCACGTAGCCTAATATACTTTAGCTCCATCCACATCATGGCAGATGGCAAGGTTTTATTCTTTTTGATGACTGAGTAATATTTCAGTGTGTGTGTGTGTGTGTGTGTGTGTGTGTGTGTGTGTCACATTGTCTTTATCCATTCATCAGTAGATGGAAATTTGAACTCCCCATAGTTTAGCTATTGTTGATAATGCTGCTGTAAATATTGGTGTGCATGTGCCCCTTCAAATCTGTATCTTTGTATCCTTTGGTTAAATACCTAATAATGTAATTGCTGAGTCATATAGTAATTCTATTTTAACTTTTATCTTTTCAAAGAACCATCTCTTAATTTCATTTATCTTTTCTATTGTCTTTGTAGTCTCTATTTCACCTATTTCTACTCCGATTTTTATTATTTCCTTCTGTTGACTAACTTTGGGCTTTAAACTCTTCTTTTTCTAGTTTTGTTACATGTAGAGTAAGATTCTTGTTTGAGACGTTTTCTTATATCTTGAAGTAGGCCTCTAATCCTGTGAACTTCCCTTTAAAATTTTTTTAATGTTTATTCATTTTTGAGAGACAGAGCATGAGCAGGGAAGGAGCAGAGAAACAGGGAGACACAGAATCCAAAGCAAGCTCCAGGCTCTAAGCTGTCAGCACAGAGCCTGACCCAGGACTCAAACCCAGGAACCATGAGATCATCAGCTGAGCCAAAGTTGGATACTTAACCAACTGAGCCACCCAAGAACCCCTGAACATCCTTTTTAATATTTCTTTGGTTACCTACCAAAAATTTTGCTGTTGTTTTTCTGTTTTCATTTGTGTCTACATATTTTTAAGTTCCTCCTTTGGTTTTTTTGATAGCCCAGTTGTTGTTATGGATGTTGCTACTGTTGTTCAGTAGCATATTTCATCCCCACAAATTTGTATTTTTTCAAATTCTCTCCTAATCATTTCTAGTTTTATACTGTTGTAGTTAAAGAAGATGCTTGATATGATGTTGAACTTTTTGAATATATTGAGACTTCTCTTCTCACCTAACATATGATATACCTTGGGAAATGTTTCATGTGCACTTGAGAAGAATGTACATTTGTTGCTTTTGGTTAGAATTTTCTACATATATATCCATTATGTACATGTAGTTTAATGTGTCACTTGTCCATTTGTAGTTTTTCATCTTCCTTTTTAATTTTGATGGCTCTTTTTCTTTTCTTGCCTAATTGCTATAGCAACTATGTGTGGAAGTGATCCATTCTTTTTTGTGAATGAAAGTGGAGGCAGGTCTTCTTATGCAACTAGAACCTGTGCTCATGTTTTCCCTCCTCTGCCAAAATTCTCCAGGACCCTCCACTATTCTCCATCCCAAACCATACTTTACACAGTGATTAAAATGAGAGCACAGATGCCCTCAGGCTGAATCTCCAGTATAAGTAAATAAAACATTTTTACACGAATATTAAGGGTATGTTTCTGCTGTCAATACAGTGCCCTCAAGGTGTCTGCTTGCTGGAAACTGTCTTTCTGATTGTTATATTTCCAATGAATTCAGAAATGCAAACCCCAAGACAAGACGATTTATCCCTTGTGTGTACTGTTCCCTTCGTGGTTTGTGTGCACCTGCTGGGTTTAGTAGGACATGAGATATAGGGAGTAAGATATACTCACTTACCTCAGAAAAGCAGTGAGAAAATGCTTTGACTGCTTGTGGTGCACATGAGCTTCAGCATTGCTACAAGAGAGTGCTCTGTCTGAGTGTGTATGCTGGCCCCAGATTGAGTGTAAGGTAATGCTGTTATCACTTGTACTTCCCATCCCCAGCGAGGGTTTGTGGGAGTGTCACACCTACCAGAGCTTGCCAACTTTAGCAAGGGAGCAGCACAATCTTGCAATTATTCGGACTCATCTGCTTCAGCTAGGGAGGAGAGGATCATAGCATCCATCAGTCTCTCTGGTTTCAGCAAACCAGTGGGACCGTGCCAGGACTGTTTACCTTCTCTGTCCGAATAAAGTAGCAGAATGATGCCTCATATAAGCATATCTGCCTGTGTTAGTAATGTAAGTGGAGAGCACACAAATGGTATATGCCAGTACGTCCATCTCTAGAAAGACGTCAAACTGCCCTCTACTTCTTGAGTAGATGCCTCCAGACCAGCAAACGAGTCTCCTTCACTCATAATCTAGGTGCTTTTCCAATTCGTGATTTGTGCTGAGTGCAGGGGTGAAAGAACCTACATCCCAGCCTTTTAAAAGGAAAATCTCAATTGCTTATAACACTTTGGGTTCTTTGAATGATAGCACGATTGGTTTTCCAAATCAGGCATTTTCTGGAGCTTGTCTTTCCAATGCAGATTCCGAAGGTTGGAATGCCTGATACGGAGCACCAACCCCTCACTCTTCGAGAAGCATCAGATGAGTGAGATACTTCTGTGTTGTGCTGCTGTGCTGGTGGGATGTGGGTGGTGGTTTGCTGCAGCTGAGCCTGTGTTTCTACTTCTCCTAACTGTCTCACTATGGTCCTTTTATCATTTTCTTATGGAGAAGCGGTTCATCTAGTTTTCAGATCCTTTTCAGAGGGAAGTGATTCATAGGTATCTGCAGATTCAGTGTCTCTGTGGGAGTAAGTTCAGAGTCTTCCTAGGCCACCATCTTAGACCTCTTTCATTGTTTAATTCTTAGTCTCTATGTCCACGTATACTTAAGGTGTGTCTGGTGAAGAATATGTAACCCATTTTTATTATAATTCTAGAATAATAATTTTTGTTTAGTATTTAGTTTTTTTGATATTTAATAGTTACAAGTATACATACATGTATTTAAACATATATAATATTTATATCTACCATCTTATTATTTGCTTTGTTATATACTTACTTCCTTGCCTTCTTTTGAATGAGTTTTCAGTTTATATGATCAGCTTATTTTATGTACATTATTCTGCTAAGTGGTTCCAAAAAAAAATTCAGCATGGATTCTAGGCTTATTTTATCTAAGATAAATTATTACTTACAACAATATCAACGATGTTAAATTTTTCCACCTTTGTTTTGTTTTTGAGTATTTTAATTCTACATGTATTTAATCTTTGTGTTATAATTATTATTTTGTGTAGTCATATATTTAGCCCAAACTTTTACCTTTTTAAGTAAAATCTTTTCTTTCTGCTTCTTATGACTCTATCTAGAATGAATCTCTTTCTCCAACAAAAAGCTCTCTTTAGTCTTTCTTTTTTTTTTTTAATTAAAAAAAATTTGTTTTGAGAGACAGAGAGAGAGAGCATGAGCAAGGGAGGGTCTGAGAGAGAGGGAGACACAGAACCTGAAGCAGGCTCCAGGCTCTGAGCTAGCTGTCAGGACAGAGCCTGACACGGGGCTCGAACCCACAAACCATGAGATCATGACCTGAGCCAAAGCCAGAAGCTGGATGCTTAACCGATGGAGCCACCCAGGTGCCCTTCTTTAGTCTTTCTTTAAGGGATGATGTTATGTTCCTTAATTTTAGTTTTTCCTCAAATAATCTATTTTGTCTCCATTTATAATATTTTTTCTGAGCATGGTATTCTCAGCACTTTGGTCTGCATTTGGAAATATTTTTTCATGGTTTTCTGGTTTCCAAACCTCTATAAACAATCAGCCATCGGTTATATTGTTACTACTACAACAATAATGTGTCGGTTTTATTTTCTGCTATTAAACTTTTCTCTTTATCTTTGGTTTTCACTTATTTAGTATGATGTGACAAGATGTAGATTTCTTTGTATTCATACTGCTTGGAATATACAGAATTTATTGTACCTGTAGTTTGATGTTAGTATTTGGTTTTGAGAATTCTCAGTTTATCTATCTTAAATACTGCTTTTGTTCTCTTATTTTCTTCTGGGAATTCAGTAAAACTAAGTTATACTTTTCAACTTTGTTTCATATACCAGTTATGATCTTTTGCTAATTCTTATTCATTTCTTTGTGTGCTTCACCATGAATCCTTTCTATTCTTCTCACTTTTTAGTTTCCTTGAAACACTAATTCCTTTTTATACTGTGTCCATTCTATTGTAAAAGTCATTTGTCAAAAAAGAATTTCTGTATTATATAGTATCCCTATTTTTAACATATTCTAATTATATCTATTTTAAAGATGTTCTTATAACTACAATGCCAGGTTTATCACTGAATCTGTTTATACTTCATTTTTTGTTTTAATTTTGGTTTTTATCTGGTTTTTTGTTTTTATTTTGTCTTTTTGAACAACATATTTTTAAAAATAAATTCTGTGCTTTAAATTTGCAGTATTTACTGAGTTGCTTCATTATATCTTTCTCTAGAAACATTCAACCTTTCCTCTACTCAGGCAGAAAGAGCAGGGGATAGATTATTTTTTTCAGTCAGAAGATGAAATGGCTCTAAGTTCTTTTGAAAATAGGAAAGCTATGTTTTTGGACCTATTTCTCCTCCTAGAGTGTAGACTCCTACATGTTATGAGAATCTGAGATGATCACCAGTGACGTATCTCCTTCTGGTTGCCTTTGAACCTGAATCTTTTTCTCCTCAGAATCACAAGATTGTTGAGATTTGTCTTTATTTTTGAAGGCTATCTACTTAGTGTTTTAAATTCAAACACTGGGAAACTTCAGACTTGAATTCTTCAGAAGTGAATGTCCTGTTGTGAAAACTGTTAGGGTACTGAACTCAATTCCCAACCCTTTCTTCTCACTAGAATGCTAGAAATCTCTTGTCTGTAGCTGTTTTGGGGTTATTGTTTTTGTTTTGTTGTGTTGTTGTTGTTTTTGTTTTTGTTTTTGTTTTGTTTTGTTTTGTGAAGCACAGAAAGAATGTCATTTCTGTGTTGATTTTCCTGCCTCTTAGTGGCAATTCTTGGCCTGAACTCTTTCCCAAATCTTTAATGTTTTGTCCATTGTCCAGAATTGGCAGATGTCTTGAGAAAAATAAATAAAGGTTTGTAAAATGCCAGCTCATCTCAATTAGTTGTTTCTCCTTTTTCTTGATTTTGTCTCTTAGGTTTGGTTGCCCCACATTCTTTCCAATTCTTGAGTCAGTGTTTGAAATAAAAACTTCAACTTTTTACTTGTTCTTTGCTCGGAGATTTGTTATTCTACAACTATCATAAATGTAATCAGATTGTTTAAATATTGGTTTTCATAAGAAAATTTGGATGATATTACTTTATATACTTTGCAAAAAGCACTAAGTGATGATTATTATTGCTATAAATTAATGTTTCTTATACATTTGATAAAGTAAAACTGATATTTAATAATCCACTGTATTGTGACTGAGCTTTATAATAATTAGCACAGTAGAATATACATTCTTAACCTAGAATGTTTTTCTTTTATAAACACTACTTTACCTGATTATTGGAGGTGAGTAGATTCTTACTTTTCCCATTAAATAGTTCATGATCCTAGGAAATGCCCCAAATTACAAGTAAACATTATTTTGTAATCACAAGTATTTATTTAAAAACCTATTTGAGTATTATGCACACCCACAAGCACACAAAGTGAGACATTCCTTTTCAGTGACAAGAGATTTTAATTTACTGTGAAAATTTGAATTTAAAACACAATTACTTAATGTGAACACTTATGCATGGTGATTAATTTTAATTCCACAGGCATTTTTTTCTATGCAACTCAATTTTATTTTTGTATCTAACTTTTGAATTTAATAATTCATTGCTTATTTATAGAGAGCCTACTATGTGTGTAGCATCTATTTAAATGACACTATATTTATAGTCAAGAGCATTTTTCTTTTGTTCAAATTTTATTTGGTTATAAATTTTAACCATAAAAGAAGACATAAGGCTGAATCTGCAATATCACATCTTATCTGAAGTAATGAAATTCAAATGGTTAGCTTTCTAAACACTTTCACCACCTTGGATGATGGATTCTAATGGATAAAGCATTTTAAATTGGCTGTTCAAATAATGTGATACAATATTTCAAATTTTATGCTGCTGACATTTTAACCATTCCACTTTTTGTTTTGGAATAGGCTCCAAAAGTCATTTAAATTTCTTCCTTTGAGAAAATTAAAATGATTATTTTAAAATTAAATGTGTTTACAGTTGTTGCACTTATAGTTAATAACTTTTATATGCTTATATGCTATACATATGTGTTACATATGTATCCAAATATACTTATATAATTTAATATACTTATAGTTAATAATACAATAACTAATCATTATATTTTATTCATTTTTCTACCCATAGTATATTGATAGTATATTATTATTTTGATACTATTATGTTATTCTGACTCACACTATTAAATATTTCTTAAGTGAATGAATATATACATTAATTGCATCTATTTATTAGATTATACATGTAGAATTATTTAGATTTTTCTGTTCTATTCTAAAACATACATTGTACTTAAAGATATAATAATAAGAAAAATCCAAGAACAGTTTACTACAGAAACTTTCATGTTCTATATAATTTCTAACTGTAAAACTGTGCAGTTAGAGTAACCTCAATAGGTAAAAGTGAGGAGTTAAATGGCCTAAAACCATAAAAAGAATCTTCTCAGAGCAGTGTGGCCAAACAGAAGGATGTAGTTCTAGGGGAATAACTACAAATAGATGTCATAATGAATTTAAAAAATAAGCAAAATGGAATAAAGAATAGGTATTTTTATAAGAAGCCTACCTTTTTCTAACTTAAACCATTTTATTTGCCTAATAAAGTTATTATAATAATGAAGTCTATTAAAATAACATTAAACCCAGTCTGTAAAAGATCAATGATTATTGTGAGCCTACTTATATCAGACACTCTTCTACATGCTGGAGATCAAATAGCGAACAAGAAAATATACTAGTGTGGTCTGAAGATAAGGCCACGAAATCTCTCAAAGGAACAAATAAATATTAGAGAGATACAAAATTTATGAGAAAAGATATGATGTATCTAGTAAGACAGTATAGCAAAGTCTTCAAAATCCAGTGGAAAAATGGTTTCCTATCTGTAATTTATATTCAGTTAAAATTATCAAAAACAGATGAGGGCAGCTTAACTCATATCCATATTTACAAAGATTCAAAGTTTATCTCCAACAAAATGAAGTATTTTAGACAAATGAATAGTTAATATAAGAAAGGGAATGTTACAAATTTAGATCCAACCTTAGACAAATTAAGGGAAAAATCTATATAAAACTAGTTCCAGACAAAACCAATACAGTATATATATATAGATTTAGTCAAAGACTAGAAACTTCACAAAAAGCAAATATAAAAGGGTTGATCCCAATACAGGAAAAATAAAACATAATGTGTTATGATTTGGAGTACTTTGTGGAATGTAGGATAAATAAGTCATTTAAAATTGAAACTGTCACCTTTTATCAGCATAATCGCAAAATCTGGAGTCCCAAAGAAGAAAATGCTATTATGGATATGCAACGCATTAGCCAAACTGCAAAGTCTGAAGAAACAGTTGTCATAAGATTGCCCTCCTTTCAGATACCAGTCACAGATTTGGGAGACCTAGCACACTTTTACCTCCAAGACCAGCCACCTAAAAATTTAAAGTTCTCGAGAGCTGCCCTCAGGTTAAATATTTCACAAGAATGACTCATAGAACTTAGGAAAGTGCTATATTTACTATTACTGTTTTCTAGAATAGTGAAAGGATATAATTAAAATCTACCAAGGGAAGGGAGGAAAAAGACAGTTCTGGCAGTCCTAACAGGGAGCCTCGGATTGTCTTCTCCTTGTGGCCTTCTCCTGCTCCGATGAGAACCGTACACACAGAGTATTCCCAAACAGAGAAGTTCACTCAAGCCTTTGGTGTCCACTGTTTATTAGAATTTGATTGCATATTTCCTGGGCAGCTGAGCTTGGGGGTTCAGGCTAATGTCTTCCGTCTTCAGGTTCTTGGGAGGGGGGATTTATATGGTGCGTCCCAATTCCTCCATCATATATCACACTCTTAGACTTTGCAGTCCACAAAGTTTCCAGCAAACTTAAGAAATAGAATTTGTTAAAAGCACTATGCATGGACAAAATGTTTTTGGCATGAACTGACATAATATAGAATAAAATTTTAAAAATATAATATTTAACCACCTGAACTTGATATTATCAGACAAAACAGGTGAAAATTATTATTTTATAGCCATTACAGTCAATATTTTGGTGAGCCACTTGTTCCTTGAAATAGGAACTTCCAAGAGAACTATTCTAGTTCAAAGATAAAGGGAAAAATTGAGCAGAGGAAATGGAAAGAGACTTTAATATTGTGATTTGATATTGTGGTATTCTGGTTAATCCTAATTTAAGAAAATTAAAGGGAAACATTTTTGAAATATTAGAATTATATAATTAAAAAAGAGAAAATGATAAAAATTTAAGCAAGTAGAAGGGAATTTAAGTTTCCAGTTTATGTAAAGTTAGCTTAACT